>NC_041215.1:2226379-2248751 GCF_002837175.3 Physeter macrocephalus
TGTTCCACTGATCTATATTTCTGTTTTTGTGCCAGTACCATATTGTCTTGATTACTGTAGCTTTGTAGTATAGTCTGAAGTCAGGGAGTCTGATTCCTCCAGCTCTGCTTTTTTCCCTCAAGACTGCTTTGGCTATTCGGGGTCTCTTGTGTCTCCATACAAATTTTAAGATTTTTTTGTTCTAGCTCTGTAAAAACTTGCCCATCTATTTTCCTCTTTGTTATTCTTCTTAATTTTACCATTTATGGACATATCCCTAAATAATACATTTGTAAAATATTGCATTTAATTTGAAATTTAAATAAATGGAATCACACCACAAAATCACACACAAAAAACCATGAGCTTGATCATCTTGGCTCTGTGACTTGGGACAAGTCCCTTCCCCTCTCTGGGGATTGGTTTCCTGTCTCTAAAATGGGCTGAATGTGGGGGGTTGGAAGAAGGCTGACCTCTGAGGCCCCTTTCTATTCAGTTCTACACTGCAAGTGACCTGACACTCCACACGTCCCCATTGGCCTCTCTGTCCTGTGTGCCAGGCCTGAGGCATTCCTCTTGGATGGGTCAGTTCTCACCCTGACCCTCTCGAGTCTGCTGCAATTGTTTCTCAGTTCCCCTGAATGTGAGGCTTCTATCTGAACTCAAACAAGCTTTTAGCCAGTCCTGGATGGCAAATACTATCGTCTCCATTAATCCTACTGGGAGGGATTCACCTTTCTCAGCTGAATGAGTGATGCTTTGAGCCTTGCCCCAGAAATATGGGCTGGACTATTCAGTACTTGTCACCAGCAAGCTCTCTTCCTGAAACCTCACCCTCTGGCCACCCAGGTGACTGAGTACCTTACCCTTCTTCTCCTCAGCAGTGGCAGAACCACCAAGTAAAGCTCCCCCGCCTCCACTTTCTGACCTTGTTCGGATGCTCCAAACAATAGTGATAAGTAGGGCTTCCCTGGTGGCGCAGTGGTTGAGAATCTGCCTGTGGATGCAGGGGACACGGGTTCATGCCCCGGTCTGGGAAGATCCCACGTGCCGCGGAGCGGCTGGGCCCGTGAGCCATGGCTGCTGAGCCTGTGCGTCCGGAGCCTGTGCCCCACAAAGGGAGAGGCCACAACAGTGAGAGGCCCGTGTACCACCAAAAAAAAAAAAAATATAGTGATAAGTAATGTTGGGAAGAGGCAAAGAGGTTTGCAGTTAGACAGCTTGAACCCTGGCTCTGCTGCTTGTAGTCCGTGCAGCCTTGTCAAGTGCCTTCACCTCTCTGAGGTTCAGTTTGTGCATCTACAAAAATGAGAGCATAACACCTCCTGGAGGGTTCTTAGGCGATGCAGAGAACAAATTGGAAACACCTCAGACAACACCTGGCACATTGTAGAAGCTCAGGACCTGCTGGTTCCCTTTCAGTTCTCCCATCCCCATAATATCATCTGTAAAGCCAGATGGGAAAAATATGCTCCATTATCAGCCCCTATTCCAAAGAGGCATCCCCATCTATAGATTTATAGCACCTGGGCTCCTAGCCATACACCCAAAAGTCAAACTGAGCAGTGGTAATAATAGTTATTCAGCCATATCACACTGAGCCGGGGACCTGAGTTAACGCACAGTTCAGACCTGCCAACATTCACTAAGCACCTACTATGTGGCAGGCTCTGTGATAACCCCTGGGGAGAGAAAGATGGATACGAAAGTGTAGCATTGAAATTAAAAGCTTGGTTTGGAAGTCAGACATGTCTGGATTGAGTCATAAACTCCTTGTGTGGCACTGGGCAAGTTCATCACTTAAACTCTCCAGACCTCAGCTTCTAAATCTAAGATGCCTCGGAGCTGCTGGAAGGATTACGTGAGAGGTACTTAGCAAGTGCCTGACTCATAGCAACTATTAAAACGCAGAAAGTGCCAAGACTCAATCCAGTGTGGAAAAGAAAATAAGACACACATACATGTATCAACGCGCAGAAAGATGCTTCTCAGGTCAAAGAAAGTAGACACAGGCAGTCTTCGTTTTTTCTAAGGATAATTGGTACCAGTAAAATACTGTTTAAAGAGAATTTTCTTAAAAAACCAGGGTCAAAATATCCATTATAAATGGTGAAGGAAAAAGGTTTGAATGGGGG
Organism: Physeter macrocephalus; assembly: GCF_002837175.3. Lineage (NCBI taxonomy): Eukaryota > Metazoa > Chordata > Mammalia > Artiodactyla > Physeteridae > Physeter > Physeter macrocephalus. Next base: position 2,228,494 of record NC_041215.1, read on the forward strand.
CCATACCTTGAAAAACTGAACCTGAAAGCATGGAAACAAGTCTTTTTTTTAATCTTCTGTTAACAAAATGTAGGTTATAATGTCAAATGTGTGAATTTTTTTCCATTGAAAATAGAAATTGTTGAGTGTTGATTTTTTGTGGGGAGGGGGATGAAATTTTTCAGAGAGAATCATGTCTTAGCACAAGGTAGCATTCTTCATTTTGTGTTTGATTTTCACAGCATGATAATAGTGCCATTTTGTGCACATATTTTAGAGATTTATCAGTTTTGCCAAGAGTATCTTCCAATCATTAGATGGTAAAATTTTCTTTTGAAACATCTGGCATCTTTATCCATTTTCTCTTCTTCGATTGTTAACTAGTTCCACTCTGCCCATTAGTAAATCTTTTAGTGTTTGGAAGAGTTTTACTTCTCTACCAAACCTTGTAACTGTACAATAATAATTGTCAAATTCAGAGTAACTGACTAGGATTTCTAAAGGAATTCAGAATAGAGAGCTTACTGGGTTGATTCTTTTAAGTAGGTATCCTATTTTAACATGCACACTTAACAAGGTCTAAATCTTACTGATATCTTTACTCTTCTCCTGAATAATAATACCTTTACAATGTTTGGACTCTAATTATCTCTGTTGGAACTCAGAGCAGGCTACCCCAAAATATGCCATTGATTCTTCCGCATTCAAGTTACTTGAGAAACAGCTGGTGAAAAAAATATATATATTGAAAAAAAAAAGATATTAAAAAAAAGAAAACCACTCTGATCCATCTCTTTCCCCATGAAAGTGGGAGATAAATCTCCCATTTGAATGTATCCTCCCTATACTAGGAGGAGAGAAAGCATCCTTATCACCAGAGTTAGGGAATTCAAAGCTAAGAAAATGATATAAACCAACCTGGTTACTTCTTCATTAGTCTGCTACCCTAAGCACAAACTCCTTTGTTTTGTTAAATCTCTACAAAGAATTGTTTCTTTGTCTAAAACTGATCTATAAACAGCCTGCTTTGGTCACTTTGGGGTCTCATTTCTATGGAACCTCTATGCATATGAATTTTTTTTTTCCTGTTAATCTGTCTTATGTCAATTTCATTATTAGATCAGTGAAAATAACTCAAACAGGGTAGGGAGGAAATTTTGCCCTCCCAACACCTCCTTCCCAACTTAAATGCTGTGGTTCATTATTTTAGTTCTATCTTGTGATTTATAATCCATTTATATTTAATACACTTACTGATATAGTTGGGTTTAATTCTACCACTTTGTTATTTGTTGTCTTTGTCATTTCTTCTTTCTTGTCTTTTTTTGGAAATCAAACAAATATTTTTATTATTCTATGTTTTTCTTGTATTGGCTTTTTGTTTCACATTCTGCAATTATTTTTCACTGGTTATTCTAGAAGTTTCAATGTACATCCTTAGCCTGTGACAGTTTATTTTTAAGTTAGGACTTTTGCTACTTCCTGAACAATGTAAGAATTTTACAACCATTAAGCTCCATTATTTCCCTTCTTACTTTTTGTGCTATTGTTGTTAAAAATTTGACTTCTGCATATGTTATAAATCCCACAAGACATTATTTATAATATGATTTTTAAAGTCAATATTCTTGCATATTAGCCTAAATATTTCCTTTGTAGTGGTCATTCCTTCTTACAATTTTGTGTTTCTGGCTGGAATCATTTTTCTTCAATCTGAAGAATTTTCTTTGGTATATCTTCTAGGGCTCGTCTGATGACATTACATTTTTGTTAATTTTTAGTTTCCATTTGTCTGAAAATAACTTTATTTTGTTCCTTTTTCTGTAGGATTTTTTTTGTCTCTTTAAATAATACTAGGGGTAGTTTTGTTATTTTTAAAATTTCAGCATTTTAAAGATGTTTTCTAAAAGTTCATCCATTTTTGTTGAAAAGTCAGCTAACAGACTCATTCATGTTTCTTTGAAGATTTTATCTCTTTTTCTCTATGACTTCTGTGAAGAATTTGTCTTTGGTTTTTAACAGTTTGACTGTGAAGTGTGTAGATGTGATTTTTTTAAAAATCCTTTTTGGGGGTTCACTGAGCTTCTTGAATCAGTGAGTTGGTGTCTTTCATCAGTTTGGAAACTCTTGACTATTATCTTTCCAAGTACTGCTTCTACCCAATTTCTCTCCTTGCTTCTGGGACTCCAAATATGTGTATGTTGGACCTTTCACATAAGCCACATGGTGTGTATACTCTTTTTTTAATGTTCTTTTCTTTTTTCTTTCTGGTTTTAGTTTGGCTGTTTCCTATTGTTCTGTCTTTAAATCACTGATCCTGTAGTCTGTTGTGTTTTGTCTGCTGTTAAATCCATCTAGTAAGTTTGTACTTTTTTACTGATTCCAAGTAACTGTTGAAAGATAGGAGACTTCAGAAGGCTCATATTTTCATCCATTTCATCCATAATTTTCATTTCTCTTTAACACAGGAATCGTAGTTAATGTTTTTATCTGATGACTAAAATATCCAGATCATCTGTGAATCTGTTTCCATTGTTTGCTTCCTTTTCTCTTCCTCTTCTTGCCTCTTCACATGTTTTATGATTTTGACTGTATGCTGGACATTGTGTATTAAAGAACTGTGGAGGCTCCAGATGATTTATTCTATCAGAGGAGCTTCTTCCTTTCCTCTGTTAGGGGACAAGGTAAAGGGCTGAGTCCCTCAGGCCAGTCAGGAATTGAGATGGGTCATTGATGGGTTGTAGTTTTTAACAGACTAAGTCCACCACCTCTGGTTTGTCCCTGTTCCTTGAGTGTGGCCCTCCAAGACTGTTGAATAAGAACCACACTGGTTTCTGTCTCCTCATTCCCAAAAGGGGGAAAAGAGTCAGGCATTTATGTCATGTCCTCTCCCTCTAGTAGGACTCTGTCTCCTAAGTACCATGATATCATAAGAGATTTTATTCCAGCTTTCCACCTCAGCTTCCATGTTACCTGTGCTGCATCAGCATTCAGCAATGTCCTATAGAGAAAATTAGCCTTATATTTCTGGCTTTTATAGGCTCCAGTCTATCATACCAGCCCTGCCTTAAAGCTCTGCTAGATTCCGTTTCCCCCAGCAGATGACCTCTGCTTGGGCCAAGGTTTAAGCCTCAGTTAATGTCCAGAATCACAAATGCCCCCAGGGAAGAAAGCTGTCAGCAGTTATCAGCTTATTTAGGAAGAGCTCTTCCTTTTCTGCAGCTTAGGTCCATTTACTTCTCATTTCCACAGCTCTTTGATATCCTCAAAATTTCTATTTTTGCAGCTTTTTTTTTCCCTTTATAGCTCTTGCAGTGGGGGAGTTGGCCTGCTATGATATACTACATCCTACCTGAAGTCAGTATTTTATCTTGTTATTTTAAGTCAACAAAGTAAACATTATTATTATTAATTCATATATTAGTTTAAATTTACCCTCATATTGGTCACATATTTGCTTAGTATTCCTCAGACCCTCTATCTAGATTAATTTTCCTTCTAACTAAGTGAACTTCTTTGATGAGGATCTGTTGGTGGTTAAACTCTCAGTTTTTATTCATCAAAAAATGTCTTTAGTTTACTTTCATTCTTGAAACATAATTCTCTGGGTGTTTGCAGGTGGTCAATATTTTTCTCTTGACTCGCCAAAAACATTATTCTACTACATTCTGGCTTCCATTGTTGTTGAGAAGATAGCTGTTAGCCTAATTGCTGTTTATTTGTAGATGGTCTAACTTTTCTCTCTGATTGCTTTTAATATTTCTCTGTCATAGATTGTGATGTTTCCTGCACCTTCTAGAATTGAGCTGTTTACTATCTGAATGATCATAAGCAGTGGCCCTGTGTTAGACTTTCTTACTCTATCCTCCACATCTTTTAACATCTTTCATTTTTTCCATCTTTGTCTTTCTAGCCTACATTCTAGATACTTTTACTTTATAACTACCTAATTGTTTACTAATTCTCTTTAGTTGTTTCTAATTTGCTCTTTAACCTATCCATAACCATCCATTGAGGCTTTACATTTTTTAATAAACATTTTTATTTCTAGATGTTCTATATGATTCTTCTTCAAATCAGCCAAGACATTTTTACAATATCTTATTATTTGCTTAAATTTTGAAACCTCTCTTTTATTTCTTTAAACATGTAAACATTGTCATCTTGTATTCTGTATCTAATGAAAATTCTAATATCTAAAGCTTTGCTGATCTGATTTTGGTATCTGTTTTTCCTGCTGGTTCTCTCTCATAGTGCCTTATATCCTTGTATGTTTTGTAATTATTGACAATGAATTTTCCTTGGAACTTTATCTTTGAGAATTTTTTGAGGACTGAGTTAAAGTTTCACTTCTCCAGAAAGGACTGTGCTTGCTTCTTGCAGTCACCTGGGGAAGCTACCAATCCTAAACCATTTTTTAAAAACATTTTTTAAATTTACTTATTATTTATTTATATTGGCTGCACTGGGTCTTAGTTGCGGCACTCGGGATCTTTACTTGCAGCATGCTAGCTTCTTAGTTGCGGCATGCATGCGGGATCTAGTTCCCTGACCAGGGCTCAAACCTGGGCCCCCTGCATTGGGAGTGTGGAGTCTTACCCACTGGACCACCAGGGAAGTCCCAATCCTAAACCATTTAAAATTAAATTTTCTACTTGAGATTTTTCAGACCACAAACCCAAGTGAGGGATAGCATAGGGTTACAAATTCTCAAGGAACATGAGTTCCCTCCCTTCCCCACTTCCCCTCCCTTCCCCACTTCCCCAGTCTTCATCAAAGTCAGGACAGGCAGATTTTCCGTGTGAATTAATTTCTCATTCACCTTTATATTAAACGTCTAACCCTTTGAGATCTAAGATTTAAGTGGAGGGCTTTACCCACTTGGTGGAGCCTAGGTTTTACCTACTGGTTTCCAAGCCAGATTTTCAGTGGCTTGGAGTGGCCCCTGAGTGCATAACTAATTCTTTATAAAACGTTATTTAAAGGCAGTAGACTTGCTTTCAGAATCACTGATTTCATGATTGCCCCAGGCTAAACCATCCTGTCCCTCTTTAGATGGGAGAATCCTGATGCTGGGACCTCCAGCATGGGGACTGGGCTAGAGAAGACAGGCAATGCACTAGCGAACTCATGGTCACTATTAGAGCTGGGGTCCCTGCTTGCCTTCTGCACACCCAAGGGTAAGCCGTTTTGTATCCACTCCAATCCACCAGATCCAGGGGACCTGTTGTCAGAAGCTGTAGTCACACTAAGGGAACAAATTCTCACCTGGCCTGAAAAAGTATATGCTATAAATCAGCCTTTTTGATTTCCTGGGTTCTTTTTAATATAAAAAGATTTTAGTCCCAACCTTAGACCATGATCATGTTCTTGGCTAAGAAAACCTGCTCTGATTTGAGGAACTGACATTCATACAACTAACTGATAATATTGATTGTCTGTCCCTTAACCATGTTAAGAATATAATTAAGGAAAACCGCAATAATGGTAGCTGTTTTACCGCTGATGAAATCACCAAACACTTGATTTAACTCCAGCATTTCTGAAAGTGTGTTCCTTGAACATTAGATTATGCAAAGGGTCTCTATGTTTAAAGAAGCTTAAGGAACGTTATATACTTGAACCTTCTCTTAGAGATTCACAACATACATTAGAACATTCATGGCTCTGAGAAGTCCTATGATTAAAAAAAAAAGTCTGTTTGATTCATTGTTTTCAAATCATATTTAACCACAGAAATATAAGGAACTTGGAACAGTGATAACTCATCTTTTAGGATAGAATTCACTTCTGTCACAGAGATTGGTCAACCCTCAACAAACATTGAAAAGTGGGTTATAGAGATAAGAAACGTTTATTCAGCAAATATTTGTTGAACGCCCGCTATGCCTGCCACTGTGGGTATACATTGATGAATAGAACAGACAATGGTTTCTGACTTGTGTAGCTTATAGGAGCATTGAACTGTTATGGGAAGCCTTAAGAAAGAAACATCAAGTGGTTAGAACCTAGATGCTCCTCAAGTTATGGAACAGGCCCACGAGTTGGGCAGTTGGCCAGATATTTGCACCCAGCCTAGAAGCTACAAAACTTACTGATATAATTGTACCACTCAAGAGAACCATAAGGAAGACTAAGCACAATCACGTTTGTTTCTGGAACAGCAGAGTTTATCTAGGAAAGGAAGTTCAGGAAAGACAGGTAAGGAAGTAGGTCGTTTTAAGGCTGACAGAATCTCTGATGGATCTGAGGATTCTTTCTAAGTTAAGCTCTGTAACAGTGTCTGAGTCATAGTCCAAGTTCAGTAAATGTTAGCTGGAATGATGATGGTGGTGATGGTGATGATGCTGACGGTGATGACTATAGGAATAATGATGATGGTGTTGGATGGTGATGATGGCGATGATGATGGTGATGACAATGATAATAATGATGGTGACAATGATGGCAAAGTTAAAGATGGTGATGACGATAGTAATGATGGTGATGGTGATGATGGTGTTGGATGGTGATGATGGCGATGATGATGGTGATGACAGTGATAGTGATATGATGGTGATGATTGTGATGATGGTGATGACAATGATAATAATGATGGTGACAATGATGGTGATGATAAAGATGGTGATGATGATAGTGATGATGATGGTGATGGTGATGATGGTGTTGGATGGTGATGACGGTGATGATGATTATGATGACAATGATAATAATGAACGTGACAATGATGGCAATGTTAAAGATGGTGATGACGATAGTAATGATGATGATGATGGTGATGATGGTGTTGGATGGTGATGATGGCGATGATGATTGTGATGACAGTGATAGTGATATGATGGTGATGACAATGATAATGATGGTGACAATGATGGTGATGATAAAGATGATGATGACGATAGTGATGATGATGGCGATGGTGATGATGGTGTTGGATGGTGATGATGATGGCAGTGGTGATTCTGATGACAGTGATGGTGATATGATTGTGATGAGGATGGTGATGACAGTGATAGTAATAATGATGGTGATGATGATTGTGTTGGTGATGATGATTATGACAGTAGTAGGAATCTTCAACTCCTTCCTTTCTTTCAATGCTGCTTTCAGTTGATCACCAAGAACTGTGAGTCTATTTCTTAAGTTACTCTTAAATCCATCCTCTCATTTCTCTCTGAAATTCCATTTCCTTGGAATAGGCCTTGATCTTTTCTTAATGGCCACCTTGTCTCATTTCCCTGCCTCTAACTCCCATTCTTCCGATCCATATCCCACACCGTGCTAATGTAGTCTTCCTAAAGTTTGTCTGACCACAACTCTGCCTTGTCAAACAGCCTCTGAGGTTTCCCCAAGGCCTGTGCTGAAGGTGCCGGGGTGGATTAGCAGGGATTAAATACTCTCCACAGCTTCCCTCCCCAGCCATATCTCTTCCCGTCTCATCATGTATCCTCAACTCAACTACACTCAGCCCACTGCACCCCAGTCACACCACGCACACACACACTTCCATGCCTCTTTCGTGCTCTTCTCTTTATTTGTCTGTTCTCCTTCTTGTCTTTTAGCAAAACCTACACTTATCCTTCAGCTCAACAGTCAGAGACTCTCTGGGGCTCTGCATCATCCTCAGCCCCGGAATAGACTGTAATGTTCCTTTGCCTGGCCTCCTGTAATGCTTTCTGCATGTATCTGTGTGGGCTTTGCCACATGCAAGGTCATGTTATTGTCTGTGTCCACTCTGGGTGGGAGGTGCTGCTTGAGGGCACGTGCCACATCTGGACTCAGTCCACTGTAGATCCCACACAGTGTAGAATCCCAGAGACATTTGTGTAACCATCACCAAAGTGCTGGGTAATTGCACCCCCATAGAGTAATAGCTATGCAGAGCCAGACCCCCATTCTTATGGGATCTGTGTTGCCCACACTTTCTTTCCTGACAATCCTGGGCCAGGGCTTCACCAGGTTTGTAATCCAGGGGAGCCTGAGACCAAACTCCATCCTCTTTTCCTTCATCGACACAGTTTCACTTGTTCTCACAAAGATGTGTGTGTATATGTGTATGCAAGTGTGTGTGTGGAGGTGGTTGTGTGTGCCTGTTCATGGTGAAGTCTGGATGGGCTGGAGGGAGACTCAGTCCTCTGTGCCATAGATCAAGGACACTGCACTCTCCTTATCCTTTAGCAAGTTATTAAAATTAGAACCATTTGTCACAGGAGGGCTCAGTGCCGCATCAGGCCCTGGGAGGGACCAGTATACATCTCTTGGCCTCTGAAAGGAATGAATCCGTTCATGCACACATTGATTTCACGAATATTTATTGAGTCAGTTGTGTGCCAGGCACCGTAATAGGGCTGGGGATACAGAGCTGAGCAAAAAAGAGCAGAACGAAGTGCTTGTTTTCATGGGTTTTATGATCAGCTGCCCTACTAGTGGGAGTGGGGGCAGACAACAATCAGGGTAACAAACCAACAAGATAACTGGGGGGCAATGATAAGGGCTACAAAGGAAATAACACAGGGGGACATGGGCAGGTAATGTGGGGAGACTGGAGAGCTGCTTTGATGGGGAAATCCAAGAGGGCTTCCCAGTGGAGGTGGCATTTGTGCTCAGGCTTCTGTAACAGGAAGGGGCCAAATGTGTAAACCTCTGGGGGAAGATGGAAGGCCACTCCAGGCCAGGCAGAAAGAAGAGAAGGAAGGCAGTCATGGTTGGACCACAATAAATGAGAGGGAGGGTTCTAGAAGAAGCACTTAAAAGGCGAGCAATGGCCAGGCCAGGCAGGGCCTTGTGGGCCACGCCAAGGAGTTGGGGTTTTATTCTAAATGCAGTGGGAGGCTGCTGGATGGTTTTAAGCAGGAATGACAAGCTCCCATGGATGCTTTTCGAAGCTCAGCTGTGTGGGGAAGGAATTGCAGAGGGGACAGAGTGGACCAGAGAGGCAGTCAGGAGCTGTCCAGGCCAGGGCTGGTGCTGACGAGGAGCAGGGGTTAGCGCTCCGAGTCTCAGAGTGGTGAGATGCAGCCTTTCCCTCCCTCCTCCCTCCTTCCTTCCTCGGAAACCCAGCTGGCCCTGGAGGGCTCCCAACAAATGACATCATCTTCAGCTCTGGGGTGCTTGATATTGCAGGAAACACGTCCCAAGGGTGTGCTGAGGCCATACACCAAAGCACGAAGCTGCCAGCGTGTGTCGGAGGGAGAGGTGAAGGGAGAAAACCCCAATGAGCCCCTCCTGTGGCCCAGACACTGGGTCCAGCACCATTATCCAGCACATTCTGGATAATACACTAGCCCTGTGAGGGACAGCTCTGTTTTGCGGATGAATCCTATAACCCTGATCAGGGAGGGATGCTTGGAAATCACATGACCCATCCTCCTGTCTCAGAGCTTGTGTGTTTCCCTGATTCTCGTTTATATATCAATCATATCCTTAAGTAGAACTCTTACTATGTCCTAATCACTTGGCAAATATTATTTTTCATAATCACTTCATAAGGTAGGCATTATCATTGTCCCAATTTAACAGGAGAGGAAAACTGAGGCCCAGAGAGGCTAAGTAACTTGCCCGAGGTAGCACTGAGCCAAGATTTAAACCCAAGCATTTGGAATCCACATTCTTTTTAACTCTGCCTGTTGCCCTCTCCCCTCTATTGTTCGTGAGCTAGAATAATGGAAAGATCTCCACCCCACCCTACCCCTCAGAGGGCTAACACATCTCTTGTACACATAGGGGTATTGCCGAGTTTTTCAGTGTCACAGTCAGCATCTTGGGAGAGTAAGGACTCCTCATAGGAAGGCTGGCCTGTCTTAAAGAGGAGTTCATTTCCAGTTACAATTCCTTACAGGTAACGAGAAGGTCTCAGACTGGAAACTCAGAGTGAGAAGGCGGACCTAGGTTGTCTATTTTATTTAACCTTCTGTCTCTAGGTTTAGCATAGTACCTGGAACAGAGGAAGTGCTCAATAACATGTGTTGAGTGAGTGGATGGATGGATAAAAGGGTGAACACGGGCTTATCCTTCCTGCGAGATTTTTACAGCTGATCCAACAATACCTGGTGCGATGCTGGCAGGCAGTGTGGGAGGGCAATGTCATGGCTCTTGCCTTCACATTCCAGGGTCTAGTTCAGTATGCCAGTGTCAAATGCTTGCAAGGCCGTGGCCTGTCCTCAGTTCCAGCTGACCACTGAGGCTTGTGGGAATGTGGCCCTGTGTGGCCATGTCTTCTCATTTTTCATGAGAATCTGGATATACAGGTGTCATACAAAATTATCTGATTTTTAGAAGACTGTGTGTCCCCAAGAAAATATATCTAAGCACTAGCTAGATCAAGTCGCTGGGCCACTACGTTGAGACACCCAGTCTAGAATCAGTAGGAGGTGGGCCAGAATGGGGTCTGGATTGTTGACCATTAAGAAAGATGGGAAGGTCCCAGGAGCCTCTAAGAGGAAGTTTCACTTTGCACACTGGCTTATCCAGATTCAGGATACGATCAGTGTTAATTTTCCGGTTGTCATCTCAGGATTTCAGTTGTCTTGTCTAATGCTGCAGCCAAGTTCAGTCAGTTCTGTCGAGGGATTAGAGGATGGCTCTTATGTACGGAACTGGGTCAAGGTGGTAAAGAGAGGGCAGTGGCTTTTGAGGCCCGAGGAATGGGGAAGGTGGCTTGATGAATGAACCTAATGAAGCTGCAGCATCTTAGAAACCAGGGCTGAGCAGCCCAGCCATCCTTCCCCAAATGGAGATTCACCACCCGTGGCCAGACTCAAGGATGTGAGCTTTATTTTCTTAATCAAGACAGAACATTTCTTTGCAGGCACGATTCCCAGCTGGGAAATTCTTTTTATGTTCCATTTAATCCCTTCTGCTGCTGCCAGAGCTTCTTTTGGTTCTATTTCTTTCCCATGTTTGTCATCCTCTCCTTCCCCTTCTCTTCTCCTTTTTCTTGTCTCCCACCCCCTTCCCCGGCACCAGCCAGAGCCCGTGAGAAGGGGAGTGGGAATGCGCTTATCCTGGCTCCGTTTGGGGTGGACTTTTAATCCAGGCATGTTGCTGCATTGCCAACACCCAGCACCGAGCGAGTGTTTGCACCAGGTATTTAATTAAACCAGGGATTCCCAGGGGATTTGAGAAACCGACTGGCAGGGGAATGGGCTCTATCTCCACATCTTATTTTGACAAGAACTGTAATTATCCCTCATCGCTGGCAGGCGAAGCAGAATCACTTTCCTTCCAGCCCCATCTTCTTAGAGCAAGAGTACTCAGGCTCTTCTTTGCTCCAGCAATAAACAATCTGCAGACCTAGTTTCGCCAGTTAGGCTAAGACTGAGCTCAGCCATTACTTAAGTTAATGCAGATGCGCCACTCAGCTTGATTGTCAGCAGTGTCAGTGGGCGTGACTTTGGAGCACCTGATCCGTGCACTAGGGATACTGCTCCTCAAGGAAGGTCTTTGTGGGCAGAGGATGGAGGTGGGAACCACATCCTCCAAGAGGACACAGGTTACTCCTCCAGGAGCCAACATGTATGGGGCACCTTCTGTGCCTGTCTGATGTTTAACCTTCTCAGCCACTCTGCCAGGTTGACATCACCATCCCATATTACCGATGGGGAAACTGAGGCTCTGAGAGGCAGAGCCACACTGTCAGCTGCAGTGGCCTCAGGACTTTCCCCAAGGGCCAGCGGGCCCCACAGCTTCTGCTCTTTCTACTTTATGGCACTGTGTCCCAGGGATGCCACCCCCCGCCCCCCGGGCTCTGCCCCAAACAATTCTTGGGTAGATGCTGGAAAGCGCCAGCATGTCAGGAGCAAATACTCCTCCTGAGCCATGCTGCCCAGTGGTTCTGTAGTGAGACTGTCCTCATCTGTCAACCGGGGTATCCCTGCCTGTCTCACAGAGTCCTTACAAAATGAACTTGGATGGCATCTTTGAAAGTCTTGGGAAAATTGAGGAGGTCTTAGGAATCGGGAAGAATCAAGTTATTGGGACTGTCGCATAATTCGGGGGCCATGGGGATACAAGGCAGGGCAGAAAGTCGCTGAGGAAAGGCTAATGGGATGGAAACACTATTCAGACCCAGCTCAGCTAGCTGGCTACCTGTGATCTGACTTCCTGCCCCAGCACGGGGCAAGGCTGAGCCAGCGTAGACCAGCCCGCTAGCAACTGTCCACCACATAACTCCAACAATGACGACGGTAACTACTTGACTGTTCTTTGAACACAGACTACATCCTGGGCACAGCATTACCCACATGAAACACATCAGTGCAGTTAGTGCTCAAGAACCCATAAAGCAGGTGTTGTTATCCCCAGTTGACGGATGAGCAAAGTGAGCCTCATCAGGCCACTTTCAGGTCAGACAGCAAATCGTTGGCCTGAAAGTTCGTCTAAACCATTGCGCTATAAAACCTCCCTCCATACTGCTTGTGTCCCGGGGTCCCCAAACTCTAGATTTCTTCTGGGAGGAGCTACAAGAAACAGTTTGGGAGTGAGGATGGGGAAAAATGCCTCTGAGCTGCCAGTCTTGCGAGATTACTGGAGTCCTGCTTTGTGTGCTGCTCTAGGTGCTTCACTGCCAGGGGGCCCACCCTGTTCAGCACCTTCAGGTGCTGTCAACCCTTCCCTTCCCTATGGTTGGAGTCTCCTCTCCAGGCCAGGGCAGAGGCGGGGAAGGGCCTGCTGTCAGCGGGGAAGAGAGACAGAGGGACGGACGGGGAGAGGAGGAGAGGGGTGAGGCATGAGGCAGATGGGTCCAGAAGCAGGATGGATGGAGCCAGCTGCCCAGCTCTGACAATTTGAAGCCTTTCTTCCGATTGTCTCCTTTCAGCCCCATCTCCGGATGGCTCATTTCGTGAGGGAGGCCCTGGGCGTTTGTTCCAGAACTTGAGCTGTGATTAGGAAAGGCAGGAGCACTTGGGGGTTGGGGGAGGCACCCCTTAATGCACCAGGATATTTCTCGACCCTCATCTTGCAGTCGGCTCCAGCTGCCATATCAGGGAATTCTTGCTGGTCTGCAACCTGGATTCCAGTTGCTGATGCTGCCTGTTAAAGATTTCCTGGGCTGTCCTGCCTTAGGATTTGTACACACCTGGGTTTATATCCTAAAGTTTCCATATTCCAGCTGTTGTGACCTTGGACAGGTCCCTCAGCCTCCCTTGAGAGGCAGTGCGATATAGAGGTTAAGCACGTGGACTTCAGAGCCAAGCCTTCTAAGGCTCCAATCCCCACTCTCTGTGCAACCCCCTTGCTAGCTGTGCAACCCTGGCCAAGTAACTCAGCACCCCTGGGCCTCTCTTCTGAGCTGTAAAATAAGATTCTACAAGTATCCACCGTGTGGGGGTGTCAAAAGGATGAAGCATATTCATGCATTGAAAGGACTTGGCACATAGGAAGTACTCAAATGTGTTAGCCACTATTAGGGCGTGGTGAACATTTTCTGGAATGAATACGGATAAACTTAAGTCAATAATTTTCTCTCCTGAAAATTGTCCGTTGTGAAACTATCTCAAACAGATGTGGCCTGGAGGAGTGAAAATACGTAGGAGGTCCTGGTACCTCATGCCTTTTTTCTCTACCTCCTCTCTCCTCCCTCCCCCTGGCATTCCTCATGCAGCTCATGCTGTAAGCGTTTCCTGAGGCCCCTTACGTGCCAAGATTTGCCCCTGGGGTTAGGTCCCCGGCAGTGAACAATGTGGGTCCTGTCCTCTGAGGGTCGAACAGTCACAGGATTGTGATATAGTGCTGGTGGAGATCAGGAAAGGCCACTTTAAGAGTGTAATATTTGAGCCATATGACCATTATTAGGAAGAGCATTTCTAGGCAGAGGAAACAGCTTGTGCAAAGGCCCTGAGGTGGGAACATGTGTGAGGAACAGGAAGAAGATCAGGGTGGCCAGACTGGAGTGAGGAAGAGAAGATGGGTAGGAATAAGTTTGGAGTCATAGCCAGGGGTCAAATCATAGAGCCACGGTGACAAATTGGGGCTTAATCTGAGCTTTCTAGCACAAAGTCGTTATGAAGTTTAAGTGAGAGGAGAGTGGTAAGGTGCTGCTTGGAACAGCATCTGGCATATTGGAGCCCGAAATAATAGTCATATTATGGCTTCTCCTCCTCTTTCCACACTCAGTACTGAGGCTTTCTCTTGTCTATTAGCAAACTACAGACATTCTGGTTTAGGAAAGTGCACTGTACTTAAAGTTACACGGACTTGGGCACCAAGTCTCACCTCTGTGTGTTTATAAACCCCCTTCCTTCCTGGAGTGTTTATAAAATGGCTACATCACATCCCCTGCCCAGGTGGTTGGGACAATGAACTTGAAAGTAAAGTGCCACAGTCAAAGATGCTTATTATTTAAACTGCTCTTGCAATCTAAGATCAGAAGACTGAAGCTGGCTGGGACCTCAGGGGAAAAGTCCCTTCCAGCTGCATCATCGGACAGGGACACCAAGCTCACCTGTAGAGAAAGGTCAGAGCACACTGGGAGTGGACAGAGTGACTCCGTTCAAGGTCGTAGGAAGACTCTCAGAGTGACCCTGACAGCTGTCAGAGAAGCTGTCAGCTTGTGCAGCCCCCGGGGCTAGTTGGGAATGACCCTGGGTGCTGCCATCCTACCCACCTGTTCATTTCCCTGAAAGAGGCAGCCAAGTGCTGATTCAGGGAATTAAAACCCTAATGGTCCTCAAGTCTATTATTATGTTTTAATGAGCTAGAAAAGCACAAACTGAAATCCTTAAGGGCATCAGCCGTGACACACAAATCTAATGAAATAAGGTGCTTATAAATCCAAGAGTTGTTTAAAACCCAGAAATTGCAGATCACCGTATGGAGCTATATCTTGTTAGCCCCTAACAAGCTGAATGGCTTTGAACCAGTCCTTTCTCTTCCCAGGGCCTCAGTTTCTCCATCTGTAAAATACAAGGGTTAAAAAAAGACAGGGATTCCTGTGTTCTCTTCTATCCCAGATAGCCTTTGATTCTAAGTATTTCTTAGGGAAAGTCTACCCTGGGCTATGCAGTGTCTTTATTTGACACCTTGTCTGATCTGCTCTTGAGAATCTTCTTCTCAATCCCAGCTTCAACATCACTTCTCAAGGTAGCATCCATCATCACCCTAGACAGAATCACCTCCTCTCTATTAAACTAAACTCCCTTTGCAAATTTGACAGAAGTAAAGATAAATGCACTGTCTTCAAAATTCTACTCCTGTAGCCCCAAAGTATTGTTTTTATTACTCTTATTCAAGCTATCACAATAAACCCACAATTAGTTATTTGCATATATGTCCAATTATCTACAAAGCAGCAAATATATTATTCATTTTTGGCTCCCTCCCCAGTTCCTAGCACAGGAACTATTTACAACCTAGTAAATAGTTCCCCAAACTTTATAACATTACACCTTATCTGTCTACTGCTTGGGATGGCCCTCCCCGACCTTGGCCTTGAGGCAGGCTCCTATTCATCCTTCCAAGTCCAACCTCCAAATCCCCTCCTCTGTTAAACTTTTCCTCCTTTGTCTAAGTGAGTCTTACTTTGGGCTCCCTCATATCTATACGCCTTCTGTTGTCAGGGGCACTGAATGCTGCCAGGGTCTGTTTACTGTCAGTACCTTCCTCTGGGCTGGGGCTCCTTGAAGAAGCAACTCTGGACATTTCTCCTCTGCATCCACCCCCAGTGTTCTTGGCCAGGATCTGTGAGGGCCTTGGTGCAAGTTAGGGAAACTGAACTTAATTACCAGACAATGGTGGGGCTATTAAACAGATGTGTCAGAGCTCTGACACATAAACACAGACAGATGCCCACAACCCAGCAAGCCCCCAAAGCTGTAGGCTCCTCAGCCCGAGCCCTAGAGAGCATCTTGATTGCCATTCCAGCCCCTGACCACCTTTCCTACTCTCCCAGTTCCCTCCTGCTTTTCCCTCATCCGTGTAAATAAGGCTGACAGTATTTCCAAGGAAACATTCAGCTACTTGGTCACTGTTGTGTTTCTAAAGTTGGGAAAGTAAGACTTTCATAGGTAATGCTCAATAGTATGCTTTGCAACATAGGCATGCGTTATATACTATGTTCATTTCATGTAAATCAACTGCTTTGTAAAGAGAAGGTTTATGTGACAACATTTTTAAATTGATAAAGCTTATGTTCAGCGTAACACAGGTTCCAGAAGTTTCCTAAAGTCCTCCTGTGGAGCCCACACTGAGCAGTAAGTTCACTGTGGGGCAGGCAGAGCTCATAAACTAACCGTTCACCGCCCTCCAGTTCTCCCTCGCCACTTCTGGGTTTCCAGCCGGAAGCCCCATGAGGGAATTCTCCGTGCTCTTCCCCATGACCTGAACTCGGCAAGCGCTGCACACCCTGGTACTTATTACTCCCAGTCTGGATCTGGGCTAAAAGCATGGGGTCAGGCTTCAGATCTGACCAGGGAGAGACCCAGAGTGTCTGGACAGGTGTGCTGCCTCATGGCAAAAGCCTTGGAAAAGATGAGACCTGGGTCTTAGGCTTAATTCTGCCTATGACCTTGGGTGTCTCACCCTGTGACCTTGGGCCTCAGTTCTCAGCTGCCCCACGGGAGCAGTGAGACTCCATGTCACACAGCAGTGTTGTGAGTTCTCTGACCCTCTCCCTCTCAGGACCACCTCATGTCTCCCCCTACCTTTCCCCTGTGGATTAGGGTGGTCCGAACTTGGGAAGGGGGCAGGCAGCTTGTGGGTATCCCAGAGATTTGAGTTTCCAGGACTCTCTAGTAAGAATCATTTTCATTTGCAGGTCATTGCTTCTCAGTCACTGTCTTTCTTTCTTTAAATCATTTTCTTCTTTATGTAAATTGAAGTATAGTTGATTTACAATATTGTGTTAGTTTCAGGTATACAGCAGAGTGATTCAGTTATATATATATATTTTTCAGATTATATTCCATTATAGATTATTACAAGATATTGAATATTGTTCCCTGTGTTAAATACAGTAAATCCTTGTTGCTTATCTATTTTATTTATAGTAGTTTGTATCTGTTAATCTCATACTCCCAATTTACCCCTCTTCCCCTCCCTTTTCCCCTTTGGTAACCATAAGTTTGTTTTCTATGTCTGTGAGTCTGTTTCTATTTTGCATGTAGGTCCATTTGCATTATTTTTTCTATTCCATATATAAGTTATATCATATGATATTTGTCTTTCTCTGTCTGACTTACTCAGTATGATATTCTCTAGGTCCATCCATGTTGCTGCAAATGGCAGTATTTCATTCCTTTTTTTTTATTATTTTTTTATTTTTTTTATTTTTTTAACATCTTTATTGGAGTATAACTGTTTTACAATAGTGTGTTAGTTAAGTCTTCATGACATTTTTTTTCCTTAGATTCCATATATATGTGTTAGCATACGATATTTTTTTGGTCCTCTTGACTTACTTCACTCTGTATGACAGACTCCAGTTCTATCCACCTCATTACAAATAACTCCGTTTCATTTCTTTTTGTGGCTGAGTAATATTCCATCGTATATATGTGCCACATCTTCTTTATCCATTCATCTGTTGATGGACACTTAACATGCTTCCATGTCCTGGCTATCGTAAATAGAGCTGCAATGAACATTTTGGTACATGACTCTTTTTGAATTATGGTTTTCTCAGGGTATATGCCAGGTAGTGGGATTGCGGGTTCGTATGGTAGTTCTATTTGTAGTTTTTTAGGGAAACTCCATAGTGTTCTCCATTGTGGCTGTATCAATTGACATTCCCAGCAGCAGTGCAAGAGTGTTCCCTTTTCTGCACACCCTCTACAGCATTTATTGTTTCTAGAGTTTTTGATGATGGCCATTCTGACCGGTGTGAGATGATACCTCATTGTAGTTTGGGTTGGCATTTCTCTAATGATTAATGATGTTGAGCATTTCTCTCATGTGTTTGTTGGCAATCTGTGTCTCTTCTTTGGAGATATGTCTATTTAGTTCTGCTGGCCATTTTTGGATTGGGTTGTCTGTTTTTTGGTATTGAGCTGCATGTGTGGCTTCTAAATTTTGGATATGAATCCTTTGTCAGTTGCTTCATTTGCAAATATTTTCTCTCGTTCTGAGGGTTGTCTTTTGGTCTTGTTTATGGTATCCTTTGCTGTGCAAAAGCTTTTAAGTTTCATTAGGTCCCATTTGTTTTTTTTTGTTTTTATTTGCATTTCTCTAGGAGATGGGTCCAAAAGGATCCTGCTGTGATTTATGCCATAGAGTGTTCTGCCTATGTTTTCCTCTAAGAGTTTGATAGTGTCTGGCCTTACATTTAGGTCTTTAACCC
Source organism: Physeter macrocephalus (assembly GCF_002837175.3). Classification (NCBI taxonomy): domain Eukaryota; kingdom Metazoa; phylum Chordata; class Mammalia; order Artiodactyla; family Physeteridae; genus Physeter; species Physeter macrocephalus. The sequence continues at coordinate 2,246,747 of NC_041215.1, forward strand.
ATTTTGAGTTTATTCTTGTGTGTGGTGTTAGGGATTGTTCTAATTTCATACTTTTACATGTAGCTGTCCAGTTTTCCCAGCACCACTTATTGAAGAGGCTGTCTTTTCTCCACTGTATATCCTTCCCTCCTTTATCAAAGATAAGGTGACCATATGTGTGTGGGTTTATCTCTGGGCTTTCTATCCTGTTCCATTGATCTATATTTCTGTTTTTGTGCCAGTACCATACTGTCTTGATTACTGTAGCCTTGTAGTATAGTCTGAAGTCAGGGAGCCTGATTCCTCCAGCTCCATTTTTCGTTCTCAAGATTGCTTTGGCTATTCGGGGTCTTTTGTGTTTCCATACAAATTGTGAAATTTTTTGTTCTAGTTCTGTGAAAAATGCTAGTGGTAGTTTGATAGGGATTGCATTGAATCTGTAGATTGCTTTGGGTAGTAGAGTCATTTTCACAGTGTTGATTCTTCCAATCCAAGAACATGGTATATTTCTCCACCTATTTGTATCATCTTTAATTTCTTTCATCAGTGTCTTATAGTTTTCTGCATACAAGTCTTTTGTCTCCTTAGGTAGGTTTATTCCTAGATATTTTATTCTTTTTGTTGCAATGTTCATTCCTTTTTATGGCTGAGTAATATTTCACTGTATACTGCATATACATACATACACTGTATGCCACATATATACCACATCTTCTTAAATCAGTCACCTGTTGATAGGCTTTTGGATGGTTTCCATGTCTTGGCTATTATAAATAGACAGTCGCTGTCTCTTTTTCTCCGTCTCTGTTAGTTTCCCTGACCTTCTCTGTGAATCTTTGTGTCTCTTTCTGTCTCTGTCTGCCTTCCTCTTTGTCTGTCTCTTTCTGTCCTATACTATCTCTCCATCCTGTCCCCCACCCCCTTCCAGTCCCTAATGTCTTTCTCTCTGGGTTTTCCGCTGCATATTTCTTCCTCTCCACCTCCTTCTACCTCTCCCTGCTTTTCCCTCTGTACAGGTCTCTCTCGATTTCTGTCTCTAACTGTCCATCCTTCTCATAAGAAGAGGTCCCCTTTGGGGCCCAGCAGCCAGGCCAAGCATCCTACATATGCGATGGACATACCTGCTGTCCAGCTCCTGACTGGAGTGTAGCATCTGCCCTGGGTTTGTTTCCACTTACAAAGGGCATCCGTAATTAATGTGGGCATTGATTAAGGAGGCAGAGATGTGTTTATGCTCCTCTCGGGCTGCAGTGAAACACCCATAACATTTAATGTGGTACACTGACATTTAAATGTCAATTAAAAAGTCCCTGTTCTGCTTGGCTGGCCCCTAGATCCTCAGATGAACGTTGCTGTCCCGCCTGCCTCGCCAACCCCACTGAGGGCCGCTGGCACGTAGATGACATGGCAGCCACAGTGACCGTGACAGTAGGGGTGGGCAGAGTCTGAACGGGCCGAGAGCATTCCAGGCGTGGAAGACAGCGTGAAAAGAGGCAGGGAGGGAGTTGGTGCTGGGCTGGAGCAGGAACGTGCAGGAAGTTAGCTGGAGCGAGTGTATGAAGGTGATACATGGGAAGCAAGACTAGAGGCAGCATTTGCCTGCTTCCCCTTTTGTCCCTGTCCCTTCAGGGCATTGCCTAAAGCTCATCTGTTACTTATCACTTAGGTGCAAAGTCTGCCTCCGATCACCCTCCACTAGACTGAGAGCATCTTAAGGCCCCAGTCCATGTCTCATTCACCTCTCCACCGCCCGTGATGCTTAGTGTACACAGTGCCTGGCACGCAGTAGGTACACAGGAGTGGTCCATTCAGTTTCATGCAATACTTATTTCCTGAGTTCCCACTATGTAGCAGGACTTATCCTAGGAACTGAGGTTACAAAAATGATTAAGACTCAGACTTAACCTCAAAGGCTGTATTATGTTTGTTTGTTTTTTTTTTTTTTGTGGTATGCGGGCCTCTCTCTGCTGTGGCCCCTCCCGTTGCGGAGCACAGGCTCCGGACGCGCAGGCTCAGCGGCCATGGC
>NC_041215.1:2248808-2318632 GCF_002837175.3 Physeter macrocephalus
AGGCTCAGCGGCCATGGCTCACGGGCCCAGCCGCTCCGCGGCATGTGGGATCCTCCCAGACCGGGGCGCGAACCCGGTTCCCCTGCATCGGCAGGCGGACGCGCAACCACTGCGCCACCAGGGAAGCCCAAAGGCTGTATTATGTTTTGAAAGACAAACAGAAAAGACAAATGCTAAGACAAATGGAAGCAAAGAGAAGAGGCAGCTGGCCCAGCAAGGATGACAGGGAAGGCTTCCTGGGGGAGCTCAAATGAAGCTGAGACCCAAAGAACAAATATGTGTTTGCCAGGCAGATAAGAGGCAGTGGGGGGGATTCTAGGCAGCAGGCCCAGCACATGTGTGGAGGGAGATGAGCCCAGGAGTGTTCAGTGACAAGGATTAAGGATTAGGCAGCAACAGAGCACAAAGCTTCACTGTGAAATCCATGCACAGGGACCACGTGACTATACATGAGCTCTGTGAGGGCAGGGACCTCGGCTGCCTTGTTCACAGCTGTTCACAAGAGGCAGGAAGAGTGCCTGACACACTGCAGGCATTTGATAAACATGTGCTGGATGAATAAATAAATGCTCTCTTCTCTGGCCTCTCTTCCCTTGTCCAGTTCCCAAAGCCCAGTGGGTCCCTGCAAGTACATTTATTTTGCAAGAGCCCTTCTCAAAGCCTGGCACCGCTGTGGGTACCCCATCCCCTCATCCCCTGCATGTCATCTCCCAGCCCCTCAGCTGCCGTGTCTGAGAAGGACATGCTCTATTTTCTCAAGAAAGTCTGTTCAACAGGAGGCAAATTTTCATCTAAAGTTTCCTGGAATTGCCGTACAGAGAAATCTGTCTTCCTGAGCCCAGGGCTCTAAGCTGCAGCTGAAGAATGAAACACAGCAAGTGGAACATCTGCCCAGAATGGGGTTCAGGCCCTGGAATAACACATGGGACCAGGTCTAGTCCTGTGGCCCCTTGCAGTCCCCGGTCCTAATGCAGGTGTTCATATTCCCCTCCACTCTGGGAAGGAGCCCAGGGCCGGGGCACCAAGTTTCTAGACTGTCGGTTTGCTACCCAGAGCCATTTTTCACCACCACTCACAACCCTCCACACCCAGATCTAGTTCCCCCCATAATCTGCCTTTTCAGTCTTGGATACTACAGTACTGGAAACTCCCTAGGAGAGCCTACAAAACCCAGAGCTTCCCCATCCTCCATCCATCAACCTATCATTTACTCATCCTCACTCTCGGTTAGAAGCCTCCCCAGAGTGCAAGGTCCTATCTTGCCTATTGATTTGGCAGGTGCTGCTCTTCTCCACCTTGGCTGGGGCACGGTTTACACTCCGCAGCCATGCAGGTACAGTGGTGAAAGGAATGAATCTAGTGATTGCGCTGACTTTGGTTCAATCGGTTGCTCAGTTTCTTGGAATTACATCCCAGTGGCTGCTATGGACGGAACTGTATGGAGTGGTACCCGGAGCCTGCTGGACACAGGTTCTTGGTCCTAGATTCAATTTGATGATATCACATGCCCATGCACAGGGCTTCCTTACCTGTCCTTCCCCCGACACCTCACACTCCAGCCTGAGTTTTCTGAGGCAAGGGAATCTGTGCTAAATATTTGGTGTAAGCAATGCAGTAAAAGTCTTTCTTTGTCTCCCTCTTTCTTATATCTTACCTGTAGAGGAATGGGAAGGTGTACTATATCATTTAGAAGTGGAGGTTTTATGATGTTGGACATATTCAGGAAGGTTCCAATCCCAACACATCCCTCCTCTCAAACATTGTTCTTACACACACACGCACACACACACACACACACACACACACACAATCCCCCACGACCCTCCATCCTTCTTCCTCCTTTGCCATGTCACAGCACACTGTGAACACATCAAGGAGTGGACGCACAAGAAAGGTCTTCTGAATCTTTGACAGGAGTTATCATCAAATAGAGGAGCCCACACTCCAGAGGTAGACAAATGTTCATCCGAGATGCAGGAAGAAACTATTGACCTTCTATTGACAATTTTTTATTTTATCATGCCTAACTTCTATAATTATGCATGTTTGCTAAGTACATTGCTTATTAGCACAGTAGCCGGTGCTAATAATATATTAACTATACTAATGTTCTGGGGGAGTTCAAAAACTGTAGCTCCATATTTTTCTTATAATCATATTCTCTCACCCCTGCTCATATGTCCTTCAAATTTCCCTAAGGGTCCTGGAGGGTAAATTGAGAGTAACAACACTTATTTGAACAGCGTCTTTCCTATGATACTTCATTTGGTCTTCCCAGTGATCAACGGTGTTGGTGGCAGGAGAAAAGGCTGGGGGTGGGGTGGGTGGGGTGGAGCTGACCATGGTCCTGAATTAGCATTGCCTCTATGGCAAATTGCTAGGGGGCACCAATAAAAATTCAGATTCCTGCATTCTCCCTACCCTCCCAAGACCTATTGAACCACATTCTCTTCGGAGATGTAGCCTACGAATCTGTATCTTTAAAAGCACCTCAAGTAATTGCCCAACCAGACATGGGCACCACTGGGCTAGGACATGGGGTTGCGCTTCACCACGGGAGGCAAGAGAGCCTTGGCCAATCTCACCCAGAAGCTTGCATGTGGTTTGTCAGTATTTTCTATTTTTATGAGACTTTTTCTTCTTCATGTTCTTGCAGAACAAACAGACTATTTATATTGCTGATGTCTCATACCTTTGAAAAACGTATCAGGTTTCATTCATTCATCCAACAAACTTTTTTTGTTTTTGTTTTTGTTTTTTTCCTGCGGCACGCGGGCCTCTCACCGCTGTGGCCTCTCCCGCTGCAGAGCACAGGCTCCGGACGCGCAGGCTCAGCAGCCATGGCCCACGGGCCCAGCCGCTCCGCGGCACGTGAGATCCTCCTGGACTGGGGCACAAACTCGTGTCCCCTGCATCGGAAGGCGGACTCTCAACCACTGTGCCACCAGGGAAACCCCCAACAAACGTTTTTAACAGTTACATTTGTTATCATTTTATTTTCACCTGACAGATACAGAAACTGAGGCCCAGAGAGACCAAGGGATTTGTTTCTTACTTAGCTTGTAAGAAATAGATTCAGAAACTTAACCCAAGTTACCTGGCCCCAAATCCTGTGCCCTTTTAATTTTTATTTCAGGACATTTTAATGAAATGGCCACAAGACCAGAGCTCTGCCTGTGCAGTGTATTGTACCCCTCGGCCCTTCTTCCTCTCCTCCTCTCGCCCCCCACCTCCAAGTGCAGACTGCAGAGGAAATGAACATTCAGGGCACGTTCTTTTCCCTTCTGATCCCATAGAGGGAACACAGCCTCTGCCTGCCAATTAGTGATGTTCAGATCTTTATTAGAGATGGGGACAGCACGTTCCAGTTATGCAAACGCCCTTGTCTGAGAGCAGCCATGGGCCAGTACACCGGCCCCATCTCTCCCCACAGAGTCACCATGGAGGTGGCTTGGTACCCCGAGTGCTGCTTTAATCAATGGTTCAATCAACAATTGTTTATTAAACCTTGTCCAAGGTGCTGAAGGAAGCATGGGGGACACGTAATACCTCTGCCTAAAAGAACCTAGAGCCCCGTGGAGAGTGTGGCCAGGGGGAGGGAAGAACTTAAAAGGCCCTCTGCTCTTTTTGAAACAATTAACAGTTTCTATTTATTACCCCCCAAAGATAGGTAAGGAAAGGAATTAACATTTGATAAGTACCCACTGTGTGCACTGTTAGGCACTTTATTTATTTTTTTAATAGATTTTATTTATTTAGTTATTTAGGGCTGCGTTGGGTCTTCGTTGCTGCGCACGGGCTTTCTCTAGTTGCGGCGAGCGGGGGCTGCTCTTCGTTGCAATGCGCGGGCTTCTCATTGTGGTGGCCTCTCTTGTTGCGGAGCATGGGCTCTAGGCGCGCGGGCTTCAATAGTTGTGGCGCGTGGGCTCGGTAGTTGTGGCTCGTGGGCTCTAGAGCGCAGGCTCAGTAGTTGTGGCACACGGGCTTAGTTGCTCCGCAGCATGTGGAATCTTCCCGGACCAGGGCTCAAACCCGTGTCCCCTGCATTGGCAGGCGGATTCTTAACCACTGCGCCACCAGGGAAGCCCTAGGCACTTTATATACATCATCTCATTCAAATCCATTAATTTTATAATGAGAAACAATGTGCTTTATTTTTCAAAGCATGTGCTTTAAGTCGGAAAAACTAGGATTGTAATCCTGGCCCTGCCACTTTCTCCCTAGGAGACTTTGTGACCTCAAATTCTTCATCCACAAAATGGGAGGAAATAATACCTGTCTCCTAGGATTGTTGGAAGGAGTAACTGGGTAGTGTATTTAAGTCCAATGCCTCATCTCTACATGGCACAGAAAATGAGAAAAATGCAAAATCATAAACCAGGAGAAGCGGGAAAATGAAGAATCAGGAAGAAGGAAACTATGGCATGGAGTATGGAGAACAGAAAGTCTGTGGCAAGCAGCCAGATATTCAGAAAAAGAATCTGATTCAGGATTCTGGAGGTCAGGAGTCTGTAGCCTGGGAGGTGGTAATAGTTGTTACCTAGGAGAGCTGGAAACAGAAATGCATCAGGTCCAGTTGTGGAAGAGAATGGAATACAAGTCAGTGTCTGAAGTACAGGGGTAGGCACATGGGTGAGAGACGGTGATTCCCAACATAAAGGGATTTTGCCCCTGAGAATGTTTGAGAATTTCTGGAGGTACGTTTGATTGGCACAACTAGAGGAAGGTGTTACTGGTCTCTAGAGAGTAGAGAGCAGGTGTGCTGCTAAACATCCTACAATGCACAGGAAAGCCCCCTCACAACAGAGAGTTATACAGTCCCAAGTGCCCGAAGTGTCACTGTGGACACACCCAGTCTAGGGGATGAGTTGGAGTGGGAGACAGGAAGTGAAGGAGTTGAAGATAAGACCAAACATCAGATGGAAAGTCAGGAGGAAAAGAGGTCAGACCAAGGGTGAAGAGTTAAGAGGACAAAAGGGGTGAAGTGATGAATCAGATTAGGATCTCACATGGGTCAGGCGACAAGTCAGGAGATGGAAATGGGCTTCAGAGCTCAGACAGAAGGTCAGGATCGAATCACTGAAGAAGCAAAGATTAAGAAGCAATGAGGAAGACAGTTGAGGCCAGAGCCAGGAAGAAAGGGGGCTGGCTGGGCCATCCTGGTTGGAGTTTGGATGGAGAGTAAGCATGGTGGATACGGGTCAAGGTGATGATGCCCTGGACAGAAGCTTGAACAAAGCCAAGGAGCCAGCAATGGACTGTGGGGTCTGAACAAGGGTCAGGGGCCCCAAGAGTCCAGGCAGGTCGCTGGTTGGAGGTGAGTTAGTGGCTGAGAGGAAGAGTAGCAGGGAGAGCCCCGAGGGGGACGAAGATGCCACCAATGCTGGGAGTATTGGCAGTGTGCTCTCAGGAGAGCAGAGACCTGACCAAGAATCTCCAAGCAGAAAAATGGAAACCAGATAGAAAACCTGACTATGGAGGCAGCTGCTCACTGCACATCTCCTGTTCTGGCCCTAGAAACACTCCCCACTGCAGGCAGAGTCTCAATGAAGAGCTGCCCTGGGTCCAGGCTGCATCCTCAGCAAAGGGTGAGGTTTGTAGCCATAGTCTGGGCAGCCCTAGTGTGTAGAGCATGGCTAAGAAGTCAGATGCCTGCAGCTCTGAATCCCTGCTCTCTGCCACCTTCTACATGTGTGACCTTTGACTCTGAAGCTCAGTTTCCTGATTTATAACATGGGAACAATAAAGGAGATTATCCATGTGAACTACCTGAACTGTAGAGGACTTTGTGGCTTTTATTACTACTGGAACATAGTTCCCTCATTGGTGTTTCTGAACACTTTGGTGCATATCTATTGCAGCAGATTATTCATCCATTCAACAAACATTTCCTCGTTATCTAGTATGTCCCAAACATGTGCTGACTGCTAAAATGACTTGGAGGAACAGAGATTGATTTCGGTTCTGTGTTTACTGCACTCCCGAGGTTGAAAGAGATCTTAAAGTTCATAAACTGTCTCCTAGGCTTAAGTACCCTCTACGACATCCCCCATACGTGTGCAGCCTTGGCTCACACACTTCTAGCGGTGACCGGCTCACATCTCCTTTCACGGGCTGCTCTATGAGAACATTCATACCTGTGTTGAGCTGAAATCTTCTTGGTCCCGGCTCTTTCTCTGAAACTGCCTAGACTTGTTTATTCCCTCTCCCACATTGCATCCCTTTCAGAATTCTCAATGGCTGATGTACTCTGTCAGACAGGATGGATTTTAGGTCCCCCACCACTGAGTGACTCTCCCCAGAATGGGCTCAGGTGTATCTCTGCCCTCTCCAAGTGGAAAGCAGCCAATGGCTGTAACCCTGGGACCCTTCCCTCAACAGACATAGCCTCCAGGGGGCTCAGGGTGACCTCAGAAGGACAGAGACATAGCTCTTTCCCAGTAATCTGAAACATTCTCTTACCTTCCCAAGATCAAGAGAACAAAGCGACTTCTCGAGCTCTCTCTAAGGAGTCCAGTCGCAGTTTGTTTGAGCTCCACATAATTGGCCCCAAATGCACAGCAGAGGAGAGACATTCGCTGACTAGCCTTTCTAGAACCACGAACTCTTTGACACTGTTGGTAGACGTTCTGTGACCCTCCCAGACCTTGCTTTGGGAAGCCTCAAGCTGTCTTTTCCACGCCAGAGGGCAGTCCAGATTCCTACTGGGGTTATTTGAATAAACTTCTCAACACCTCTGAGCCTCAGTTTCCTCATCCATCAAATAAAGATAATAATACTACTTAACTCATCAGGTTGTTGTGCATAACAAGATAACAGGTGGGGAAAAGAGATAGAACAGTGCCCGGCACTTAGTAAGTGCTCCACCCCGTGCTAAGCTTTGTTAGGGTTATTTGAATCAAGACAGAGAAGCTGTCCTAGGTGACCTGACATTCCAGCAGTCATCAAGATTAGGATGAAAGGAAGGATATTAGCATGGAGAGAGGCTATGAGCTGCAGAACAGAAAGAGCAAAACATTCAGGCATTGATATCTGACCATTGGAGTTGTTCTCTCCAAAGAAAACTGACTGTCATGCTTATGGATGGGGACAGGAGAGAGATCTAAAGTCTCCTGCTTTTCTGCAGCATTTCCCTGTTTCTGCTCTGACGTTCTACAATGCTGTACTTGGTGGAGTGTGGGGTCCGATAGACCCAATGTGGATTTCAGTCCTCCCAGTAACTGGCCGAGTGATACCAGAAAAAAGTCACTTCACCTCTCTGAGCCTCTATTTTCTATAAAATTAAGAAGAAATCTATTCCCTTATAAGATCGTTGGGAAAATTAAAGGAGATCTATTCCTTACACACATGCCTGGCATATATTGGGTACCTGATAAATGATAGCTGCTATTGTCTTCTTCTTATCATTATTTTCATGATAATAATCTAAATTATTACTGGCATTCAAAACTGCAAAGAACCTGAAAGAATAAGGATCTCCTCCCCTTTTCTTTCTCTGCTTTCCCTCTTTGGAGAATGCATGCTAGTTAACCCTTCCCCATATTCATTCTCTCTCTCTGTCTCTCTCTGTCTCTGTCTCTCCCTCTGGCTCTGCCTCTGGCTCTCGTTCTCTCTCTCCCCTTTTTCAGTGCCCTGATAGGTTCCTGAGAGGGCTGGAAGCTGGGATTGTAAACTGCCAGATTTCATGCCCTGCTCTCATCCCTCTCTCCAAAAGCTTATCAAATATTAAAAGCTGTGAAATAGGAGGCAGGTTTTTAATCATTTTAATCACAGCCTTCCTCAGCCTGCTCAAAAGGTCTCGAAGGGGGCTTCCCTGGTGGCGCAGTGGTTGGGAGTCCGCCTGCCGATGCAGGGGACACGGGTTCGTGCCCCGGTCCGGGAAGATCCCACGTGCCGCGGAGCGGCTGGGCCCGTGAGCCATGGCTGCTGAGCCTGCGCGTCCGGAGCCTGTGCTCCGCAACGGGAGAGGCCACAACAGTGAGAGGCCAGCGTACTGCAAAAAAAAAAAAAGGGCTCGAAGGAATCGATTCAGAAGTGGTAATTATGCTTGCGGCCCCATGCCAGCCTCCAGGTCAGCACTGGAGCGAGCACCAGCGACAGATGGCAGGCACGGGGAGGGCTCCTCCCAGGTGGGGGCCCCCGAACAGGAGATGCCTCATGGGAGGAAATGAAGCTAAGTCATCCCAGGTCAGGCATCAGGTTTTTAAATGCACACCAAAATCAGTTGCAAATCAACTTACTTTTATTACGGCCTCCTTAAGTGCTAGATGTTTTTAGCCTCATTTAACCCGCTAAGCAAGTCAGGGAGGTATTTATCATTATCCAATTTATACGTGAGGAAACTGAGGCTAAAAAATGTTAAGTAATGTCCCAAGGCCCATTAGAAAGTGGCACGGCCAGATATGTGCTGTTCTGGAGCCTGCACTCTGTCCTCTGGGCCTCCATCACCCTTGGGTTCGGGGGCCTGCTGCAGGGATGTCGGAGGGACTGCTACCCTGGATGCCCTGCCTCCCTCTTGCAGCCTCACTGTCTGTCCAGCTTTGCTCACCTCCCTCCCCCTCCCCCACTGCAATATCTTATTCCCTCTTGGCTTACTCTTGCCCTCCTCTGGCTCCTGGGATTTATCCATGCATTTCAGGCCCCCAGTGAGCCATTAATCCTTTCCAACAGCTTACACATCACAGCCCAGCTGCTCACCCCACTAGACTCATTTCTGGACAATCCTCCACCCCGTCCACCTCCATACTGCATACTCCCATGGGACCTAGCTTCGTGTAGTTCTCAAACACCTTTCTCTCTTGCCTTCTTGCCTTTGCACATGCTTTTCCCCTGCCTGGAACAATGCACTGTGCCTCCCCCTCCAGGTCTCAGCCAAAACGTCAGTTCTTCCTGGAAAGATGGCTGACTCACTAGGCATTTCCCACCACGGTGATACTGCTATAGCTTTCTCCCTATGAAGGCAACCAGTCTTTTTGGCGGGGGGGATGGCTTGTTTGCATTGCTGGGATTCCTCTGGCTGGCCAGTCTGAGGGGGCAGAGGGCACGTCTGCCTGATTCGCCACTGCAGTCCAGGGCCAAGCAGGGTACCCAGCGCAGAGCACACATCGGGTAGACATTGGCTGAGTGCGTTAGATGAATAAGGAGACTGGGCTTTAAAGGTGGGGATTTCTGGAGGCTTAGAAAATAGGGCAGAGTCGTAGCTCTGGGCCAGATGAGGCATGCAAGTGAGCAGGGATGGCCATTTGCATACAAAGTACTGAGGAATATTCTTCAATATCACAAGAAAATATGTTTTCCATTATTTTTCCTTGAAAGATGCATCCCTCTTGATCTTTCATTTCCCCACATTTAATAGAGATGTGAATACAGAGAACTATGTCTCTACTATAAGACAAATAGCACCCCATGCACAGTAATAAATGACGACCCAAGTAGTCTGCTTGTCAGAAAGATGAAAGGGAGTGGGGCAGGGGATGGCGAATAGAGGCACACAGACCCTGTCTAAAGGGATAGCTGCTTCTCAACCCCAGCCTGCTGTTACCCACGGGAATGTGGCCAGATTTCCTGACTTTTCAAAAGAAGCTGGAAATAGACTATATGCATAATGTCCCAATTTTTAAGAGTTGCCTCAATTAAACAAACACATGCATGCGCAGACACACATGCACGCACACACAAACAAAAACAAAACGAGCCCAATAAAACATCTGCTGGGAGGTTTTGGATCTTAGATTGGAACTTCTGCACACATCTTCCTGCTGAGTAGAGAAAAGCTCCTTGCAGATGGACCCAAGTGGGGGCCCCACAACACCCGGAATCCACCAAATGCCTAGGGTTGTGTGCACCCCAAACACTCCATTCTTAGGTTCACAATGCTTTCTTGAGGCTCCTGCAAAATCCCCGCACCAAAGGAGGAATGTTTATAACCCAACCAGGCAGCACTTAAAAGATCAAGGCGTACATGGCATGCTGAAATCACTGGCACATTGTTCCCATTTCCTCTCTGCTGTAGGATCAAATGCTTCCAGTTTCAATGATTAATCGCCTCTCAGTTTTCACCACAAGTTGTACAGTGTTATTGACTGGGACAGAAATATTCTCTGGAACAAATGCAAGTCTTGAGAGGGGCTGCTTCTGGCCTGTGGCACCTGATTCAACCCACCCCTGAGACTGGGTGAGACTACCCTGGGCCCCCCATTTACGGATGGGGCTCAGGGAAGCTCAAACAACTACCCAACAACTCTCATTACTGTGACTTTATTAATGGCTACTATCTCTTGAATGCTTACTATATTCTGGGTATTGTGCCCAGCACATTACATCTACTATCTCATTTAAGCCTCATAACACCCCTCATATATTTGGGGAGAAAGAGGACAAAGAACCCTGGCGGCAACATGACTATTTTACACACGAAGGAAATGAAACAAAGAGAGGTTAAGTCCAAGGTCACACAGCTAATAAGCAGTAAAGTAGAGAGGCCAGCTTGGTGATCAGGGCTCCTGCCTGAGCTCAGGCATCGTTCTCTTACCTGAGCCCAGACACAGACCCACAGAGTCTTTTCCAAGCTGGCTGGGCAAGGAACATTTTTTTTGCAAAAGCTGCAGTTACTACAGTGCTTCTGCGGATGGTCTTGGGGTACTGCTGGTACTGTTCTTATGCACCTACTGTGTCACCTATGCTTGGGGGTTGGGGAGGAAGATACTATGGAGGACTGAGGAAATCTATTCCAGCTGCCCTTGCGTTTTTCTTTTTCCAGTTAAACATGGTGAGCTTGCTCTCTGGAAATTTTCCAAGGCTCTGCCTCTCAATTCAAATCCTTGGAGATATTCTCCAGGGTCTATGAATTCTCAAGGGTAACATCTTTTTAAAATTTTTAATTTTTCATTTAAATAGTAAATTATTTAAACATCAATTTAATATTCTAGATCATTGGTTGTAACCACCTTGTCACCATCTATGCCAAGAATCAGCAAAATGCAGCTCATGGTCCAAATCAACGCCCAACCTATTTTTGTATGTCCTACAAAGCAAGAATTATTTCTACAGTTTTAAATCACTGGGGGTAAAAAAATCAAAAGAATAATAATGTTTCATGACCCTTGAAAATTTTATAAAATTCCAATTTCGATGTCCATACCTAAAGTTTTATTGAAACACAGCAGCGCTCATTTGTTTGCCTGTTATCCAGAGCTACTTTTGCAATAAGACAGCAGAGTAGAGTAGTCGCAACAGAGACCATCTGGCCCCCAAAGCCAAACTATTTACTATTTGGCTCTTGACAGAAAAAGTTCGCTGATCCCTGATTTATGCAATGTGATTTTAGTGTCCGTATTTTCATTTATGCTTTTAACTGAGTTAGGCATCTGTTTATTTTGGAGTTTGTTTTGTTTTGTTTTCATTTTTATTGTTACGAGGTAATAAGGAAAAAAAAATAGAGAGAAGGACTTAGGTACCTTCTAGAGGGTCCTCATGTGACCGAGTACAATTTTCTGAGAGTTCAAGAGAAAGCCAAGAGAGAGTTGAGCCAGTATAGCATGAGGTAGACCAGCAGTCTGAAGTAAAATGTAAAAAAATGTCAACTCCACACCATAGTCACACTGCAAGCAGAAGTTAGTTCACTTTCAACCAAACCACCTCACATTAAACTAATGTTGTTAATTTGAAGTTTACTAGTTTTGCAGTCTTATTTGTGCTTAATTTGGAAATTTATTTCTGTTTTATATCTCAATAAGAGCTATAAGCATAAGAATTTTATACCTAGCTTTATGTTTGCCTATGTTAAGTAACATTATGATAAGAATAATTTGAGTCAACACTTACTGAAATGTTTTCCCCTTTAATAGGGCATATGTTACTCAAGTTATAAGCAGGAAAAATGGATGCAAGGAGGGTCAATTACATTATATCTTTGAATCAGTATAATCTAGTGTAAATTGCTACCTGCCACCCTGGCAGAAAATTCAGTCTCAGTTATTTTGGGAGGTCCCCTCCCCAGTTTGAGGAGAGTGGGGAGTGTCAACTAAAAACTCTAAGCTTAAGTTGGGACCAGTTTCTCCTTTTAGGGTGGTGACCATTTTTTTGCTATTGCTCCTGTGTCTACACTGCATTTGTATGTGCTTACCCCCACCATTCATCCCTTAGGCTCTGTTGCTGAGTGGCTCAAAATTGCCCCTCACTTAGTCCTCCCACTTGCTTCCTTTCCACCCATTCAGCCCACTTTCCCTTTATTCTCTCTCCTTCTGGACAAAGGGAGCATAATTTTTCTCAATAAGCCTTTAGAAGCATAGTGCTAGCTTGACTTTTCTGTGTGGAGCTGGGCAAAGGAGTCAGAGAGGACTGCTAACAATGGGCCTTTCTTCTTAAAAATTCACTTTATTACACCTGTTATATAAAAAAACATAGTTTTCCTTCACTGAAAAGTTATACCCAGGCATTGATGATCAGAGAATGAATGGAGCTCTTTTAACCCTCTTCTGAGTTCCCCAGTGTATCAGTTAGCTATTGCTGTGTAACAAATCACTCCAAATGTAATACCTTAAAACAATACAAAATCTTTATTTTATTCACAAGTCTGCAATTTGTGCAGGGCTTGGCAGGGGTGGTTTGTCTCTGTTCCATGTGGAGTCAGCTGAAGTAACTCAATTGGGGTCTGGAGGATCCACTTTCAAGACGACTCACTCACATGGTTGGCAAGTTGGTACTGACTGTCATCTGAGAGCTACAGTCAGGGGCCTGTTTCCTCTTTACATAAGCTTCTTGTTTGGGCCTCACAGTAGATAGTGACCTCGGGGCAGCCAGACTGCTTACAGGGTAGCTAAAGATTTCAAGAACAAGTATTCCAGCAAGCAAGGTAGAAGCCATAGTGCCTTTTATGATCTAGCCTCAGAAATCACATAGCATCACCTCCACCACACCTGTTGGCTGGTATTGTTGCAAAAGCCCACTCAGTTTCAAAGGCAGGGGCCGTAGACTCTGTCTCTCAATGGAGAAGTGGCAAGGTGCTAAAAGAGTATGTGGGATGGAAGCTATTGTTGCAAGCATCTTTGGAAAACACAGTCAGTCACATCCAATTTAGCATAGGATTGACCTTCCACCCTGACACAATTCCTTATCGTATGTTAGCTGCTTGGGCAAGTGACTTCAACTCTCCAAGCTTCTATCTCCTCCACTAAAGAGGGGACAAGTGAGTATTGCTTCGGGGTCGTGTTATGATCATTAAATGAGATAATATATAAAAAGTTAGCCTGATACCTGGCACAGAATACATGCCTGACAAAGGTTAGCTTCTTGCTCTCTTCCCTGACTTCGTCTCAGCCAACCTGCACTGACTCAAAATGACATTCTTCTTGGCTGCCACCTTGGAAGCATTTTCCCTCAGAAAATGTGTCCGTGTATTCATAAATTTACAGGTTACACAAAGGTGTTATTCAAACATTGCTGGGTGCTTGGTCTTTTCAAAGTAGACTCTTGTTCTCAAAGCTGCTGGCTGTGGGAAGGAGCCCTGCAGGAGTCCTTTTGCCCACACTCGGTCTATGGGTGAGGGAAATCCGGACCTCCCTCCAGTGGGGCTGATGGAAGTGCAAGGACCACCATATGTCTTTCCCAGAAGGGTGACTGAGTCCCGCTTCCGTCCCAGTTCCCCTGAGATTTTCCTGAAAACCCCCATGGCTAGCCCAGTTGGGAGTGTTAGCACATCAGATCCCATGCTTTGGTGAAAAATGTAAACACAGACCTGATTTTTCATTTTAAATGAAACCAAGCATATTGCTCCCAGCAGATGCCGAGTGACTCAATCTGTCCTCTCGGTTTTGAAGGGAACTGAAGAACAACATGGTAAAATAAAGCAAACAGCACATTTATTGGTTGATAAAATGCTGTTTTAGTCTACCCTGGCATTATATGGTGATTGCTATGCAGCGAACATCTGTTATTAAATCCAGACTTCTGTTGCCTGGATACATTGAGTCAAAAGCTGGAAGGAGTGAGAAATCCATTTGTGTGTCTGTTGCGTGTGAATGTCAGAGCTCATATGATGCCTTTGTCTTCATTCTAACTGAATCTTTTAATATGGAATGTCTCGCTTGTTAATTCTGACTCTGGGCCAATACTGTTTTCATTTGATTAAAAGGAGTTAAGGAAACCAAGAAACAGTATTCTCTCAGGTGCTCTAAGTAACTTTGTTGATTAATTTTTGGAGATGGCATGGTGTATTTGGAAAAAGTAGGATGCTTTTAAAGAGAATTCATACCAAATAACCCAATAATTCAAATTCTAGGTGTCTATCCCAAGGACACAGGGGAGATGAGCATATGTTTTTGAGGGCAAGGATGTTCAATGCAGTGTTACTTATAACAGAAAAAAAAAGAAAGAAAAAGTTAAAAGTCACCTAAATGCACATATGTCAAGAGCTTCATTTATATTGGCTGCAAATTCCATGTTCTTCCACATCACAACTTATTGTCAGTCCCCTGATAGACTTTACATTATTTACAACTTTATGCTATTCTAAAAAATGTTTCAGTGAATGACTTGGTGCAGGTGTGATTACCTCCTAAGGATAGATCGCTAGGTGTGGAATCGTTAGGACAAAGTGCATATTATATTGTTTATTCGTTCAGTCAACAAGTATGTCTTGAGTGACACTGTGTGCTAGGCAGCAGTGCTCTACATTGGGGCCCAATGGGGGAGAAAAGGTCCCCACCTTCATGGAGCCAACAGAGTGAGAAGGGAGGAATGAAAACTAGAGGGATCTCGAAGACAGAAGTGAGTGCTAAGGAGGGGGCTGAGAATGGTGGAGAAGCTAGACAGGCATCTCTGAGTGCCACAGATCAGAGGGCATTGGAAGAATCACTCAGAGCTAGCAGTGCTTCCCCAAAATGTGGTGCTGGGAAATGTGGTGCATTCACCCAAGTCACCAAATATTTGTCGAATGCCTACTAATGCCAGGCTATGTTCCAGGCAATGAGAACCCAGCAATGACCATAACCAATAAGGTATCATAAAGCAAAAAGAGAGGGACAATAAACAAACAAATTTCAAAAAATGGTAAATGCCATGGAGAAATTAAAAGAGAGCTGGGGAGGGGAGAGGTCTGCTTAGATAGACTGGGCAAAGAGAATCTCTCTGAGGAAGGATGTTTGAGCTAAAAAACGAACATTGAGAGAGGGATAGTCATGAATAGACTGGGAGAATGAGATTCTAGGCAGAAGGACCAGAAAGAGCAAAAACACTGAGGTGGGAATGAGCTTGGTATGTTTGAAGAGCAGAAAGATGGCCATGAGTGAAGGCTAGTGAGCTAATTTGGAAATGGCTTAAGTCTATCTGTCAGTAATTGTCACTATAATGCTGTGTAACAAACCACCCCAAAACTCAGCAGCATACAATAAACTGGGACTAGAACCCAGGTATGAATCTCTCCAAATTATATTATCTTCCATCCATATTCACCACCTCTCTATGTACAACCTATCTGCTCTGAAAACCACAAGAGCCTCAGAATGTATTAAGTACATAAGAACTAGTCCTGCATCTAGATGCAATGGCTCTCAAACCCTAAGGAGCATGAGAAATACCTATTAAAACCCTCCTGCACTGTTGGTGGGAATGTAAATTGATACATCCACTATGGAGAACAGTATGAAGGTTCCTTAAAAAACTAAAAATAGAACTACCATATGACCCAGCAA
This sequence comes from Physeter macrocephalus, assembly GCF_002837175.3. Lineage (NCBI taxonomy): Eukaryota > Metazoa > Chordata > Mammalia > Artiodactyla > Physeteridae > Physeter > Physeter macrocephalus. Next base: position 2,264,498 of record NC_041215.1, read on the forward strand.
TCCCACTATTGGGCATATACCCTGAGAAAACCATAATTCAAAAAGAGTCATGTACCACAACGTTTATTGCAGCACTATTTACAATAGCCAGGACATGGAAGCAACCTAAGTGTCCATCAACAGATGAATGGATAAAGAAGATGTAGCACATATATACAATGGAATATTACTCAGCCATAAAAAGGAGCAAAATTGAGTCGTTTTGTAATGAGTTAGTTGGGCCTAGAGTCTGTCATACAGAGTGAAGTAAGGCAGAAAGAGAAAAACAAATACCGTATGCTAACGCATATATATGGAATCTAAAAAAAAAACGGTACTGATGAACCTAGTGGCAGGGCAGGAATAAAGACGCAGACGTAGAGAATGGACTTGAGGACACAGCGGGGGGGAGGGAGAAGGGTAAGCTGGGATGAAGTGAGAGAGTAGCATTGACATATATACACGTGAGAGAGTAGCATTGACATAAATACACTACCAAATGTAAAATAGATAGCTAGTGGGAAGCTGCTGCATAGCACAGGGAGATCAGCTCGGTGCTTTGTGACCACCTAGAGGGGTGGGATAGGGAGGGTGGGAGGGAGACGCAAGAGGGAGGGGATATGGGGATATGTGTATATGTATATATGATTCACTTTGTTATACAGCAGGAACTAACACAACATTGTAAAGCAATTATACTCCAATAAAGATGAAAAAAAAATACCTATTAAGCTGGTTAAGTATATAATATCCTAGGCCTTGCCCCCAAGAATCTGATTTAGCAGGACTGCGGAAGCCCCAGGAATCTGCATTTTCAAAAGTAACTGCACCTGGTTATGATGAAGGTGGTTGATGTACCACTTTTGGAGAATCAGTGATGAAAAATTCACCGAAGACAGCCTTAGGCAGGCCAGAAAGATGACCCTGCCTGTTTCCCCTCAGGGTTAAGCAGAAGCTGGCCCTGACCCCACCAGTTGCCAGTGTCCTTGGGCATTTTTAGGGAGCACATCTCTTCACTGTGATGCCATCTTCCTGGCCCAGCGGGGAAAGCCATGAGTTAGTGGCATCTCCTGGGTATAATAAACCTCCCCTAGGGCTCTGGTCCCCGCTGAGCTCTGCTGGATCCTCTAGCATTTCAAAGTGAAGTTAGAGGTTCTTCAGACAGCTCGAGAGATTTCTTGGAAATCCAAGGCTCCTCATCCCCTGCTCAGAGCTGGATTTGGCTCTTAGCTTGGAGGTGGGAAGACCTGCTGGGCCAGGACTTAGAGTGGCTCACAAGGAATCAAAGCCAGCTTTCTCCACCTTGCTCTGACAGCCCTGTGTGCTTCTTCTCTGATCCCCTGCCAGAGTGGGGAAAGGCATCCCAAAAGCTTATTAACAGCTCACATACTTTGTCCTGAATCAGCTCTTAAACACCGTGGGATGAACAGCCCTAAACGGGAAAGAAAAAAAATAAAATAATGAGTTTCTTACAAGTTCATAAATATCCCTGGTGCTTTCTGTCAGGCCAGGGTTTAGCCTTCTCTGCTCTAAATTTGATTTTCTGAGCCTCTAAGGATAGTTGGCTATTGGTCCCTTGGCCATTAATTGCTTAGGTGTGCTGACCCCCTCCAAACCCCTCCACCACGACACACTGGTCCATGTCCCACTCCAAAAGTGACAGAACTGCTCCCAGGGATCTGCACCTTCTTAGAAACACTACTGGATAATTATTTCTTTAGTCTATACTAACAGAAATACCATCTCTAGGAAGACAGAGTGGTAATAACTAACATTACTTGAGCATTTCCTGCGTGTATTTTGCATGCATTAGCCAACTTAATCTTTGTAATAACCCCATGAGGCAAGTACTGTTTTCACTCTCATTTCCAGACAAAGCATTTGAGGTTCTGAAAAGTCCCTCATGCAAGGTCACACAGAGCTGAGGTCCGAATCCAAGTCATTTGACCCTAGTACCCCTCACCAGCTACCTCACCAGGTCCCGCTTCACATTGCCTTGAGCAGACCATGCCTACATGACTCCATTCAAGTTGGATGTTGACATAGACAACCCCAGGCATATCCAGGGCATGGATACTCAGAACCACATCACGTAAGGAATAGTGGCAGAACTTGAAGATGTTTTAACGTGAAGACAAGGTGGTCTCATGGCAGGGGTTGAACAGGGGTATAGAGGCATAAGACATGAAAAGTAACTGCAGATACCTGATGATCTATTAAGAGGCAAAAGGATTAGATGGGCCTGTATGAGCCCAAGAGTTACAATGTCCAAAGAGGTGAAGTAATGCCAGGATATAAGAAAAAGCTTTCACGTACTCAGAAGTGTCCAAAAAAGTGTTGGGCTGCCTTGGGAAGTCTTGGGAATCTCCCTGTCATGGGAGGCGTACAAGCAGAGACTTGGCAGTGTCTTGTGTAGAGGGATCTCAATGTCAGATGACACAAATAACTTTTGAGGCACTTTTGATCCTGAGTATATGTGATTCGGTTGTGATTCACTGGGGCTGCATCTCAAACAGCATTTTATGTTGTCATTAAAATGCCTAACACAGACTCCTTCTTAATAAGCCTAAAGATAGGCATCATCGCTCCTAGATGATGTCTTCTTGGCCTGGGATGCAAAATTTTGTGGGCTTACTTCATATCCAATCCTTATCAGGTGATGTGTCATGAATCACAGATTATTGGAACTACATGAGACCACAGAGCTAATGATACAGATGAAGAAACTGAGGCCTGGAGACAGCAACTAACTTGTCCCAGGTCACAGAGCTGGCAAGTGCCATGTTGAGCTGGATTCAGGCTCCAAATCCCGAGCTCACTGCTACGCTTCCCACACCACAAGGCCTCATAGAGTATCAGAGTATGAAGGGCCCTTAGCAATCTTCTCAATCTGCAATGACAAATAGGATTCACTTCCCCGTGCCAACTTGTAATTCATTGGTCATGATTTCCTGAAGAGCTGTTTCAGAAGGATTCTGGGGCCACATCTGGGTTCCGTGGAAATGAGATCTGTGAATCATTTTTGATGGCTGCCTTGGGCATAGGTGGGAAAGTAACTACCTGTGTGCCAAGGCTCCTTGAGCTCATTCATCTCCGTGACTTTCTGCGTGTGCAAGCTGAGCTCTCAAGAAGTGATATGAACATTGCAGAAGAGATTATGAGGTGGAATGAGGCCTTAGCCGCCTCATTTATGAAAATGATTTAAGGATCCTTGTATAATGATTAAACCCACCTATGGAATGAGAAAGATACACAGCTGCCTTAAGCCCCAGCAATATAGAACAGATGACAGGTGATATGTAGATGGTTTGAATAACACTTTCTAGTTCATCTTGACTAAGGTGCTTTGCCCTGGGTGGCAGGTGGCTCTACCCCTTACTTGTTGGGAAGTCGTAAGCAGGTACTTCTCCTGGATCCTTTTGCTAGTTGGTAAAATGAGGGATAAGGTTTTTCTCACAGGGTTGCCATGAAGAATAGAGAAAATATAAGTACTCAGCACAGCCTAACACTTAGCAGTTGCTCAATAAATAGTAGCAAGTGCTAGCAATATAATATTGCATCTACCCCTTCTCTCTGTGTTAGCATCTTTCCAGGCTGTTAAAGGGTTAGCAGCAATGGCCACCCCAAAACAGACTGCCACGGGACACATAGGTCATCAACTCCAGATTATTGGTCTGGGGCAGATTTTTGGAGTCCCTTGTTTCCAAAGAGATGGGGACTAGCTTTCCAGCTGACTGAGAAGGGGAAAGTCAGGAGGGAAGACCAGAAAACCCAAGGGTAGACCTCTTAGCCCCATAACACCTTTCACCTTCCAGTCTTCCTTGGGGATTCTCAAAGTCTACACCCCTGGTCCTAAATGTAGAGGAAGAGCCAGGGACAATGAATGTGAAGTTTACTGCAGGCTCGATGTTGAAGGATTACACGTTTCCTTGAGTTACAAGGGAGCAATCTGCCTCCCAAGCCTGCTATTCCCAAATTTATCAAAGCACAAAGCATTTTTTAAAGACCACTTCATGAACTGATCAAATGTACTTGACAACAGAGCCAGCAGGCCAGTCAGATCAAGTCTTCACAGCCCCTGAGAAGCTGGCTACACGATGGAAATGACAATTCTCAGAATCTGTGGGTAGGAGGGATTTAACTCCACGAATGGGGAAGGGAAAACAGGAAAGCTGATATTTACCGAGCACCTACTATGTGTCAGAGGGTTTGCAGAACATTATTTCATTTAATCCTCACGACGAAAACACTTAATAATAACTTCCGTTTAGCAATAATAATTAGCTGTGAAATGGCTGAGATTTGCAATACTAAATAGACACCAGCTACTTTGCATATGTGGTGAGCAAACAGCAGCCCTCAAATTCAGGGGAGGAAGAAATGTAGTTTTTTTTTGTTTTTTGTGTGTGTGTGTGGTACGCGGGCCTCTCACCGTTGTGGCCTCTCCCGTTGCGGAGCACAGGCTCCGGATGCACAGGTCAGCGGCCATGGCTCACGGGCCCAGCCGCTCCGCGGCATGTGGGATCCTCCCGGACCGGGGCATGAACCCGTGTCCCCTGCATCGGCAGGCGGATTCTCAACCACTGTGCCACCAGGGAAGCCCAGAAATGTAGTTTTTATATCACTCTATTTTATATCCATTTTGAGCCCCCAGCCCTTTGGGTAGCAGGACCTTAACCTCTGTCCTTTCAGTTTCTCACCCAACTTCTTTCCCAAGAGCTGCATCTAAGTTTGGGGCCGGAGCTGGGAGCGGGGACAGAGGAGCTCATTCTGGGTCAGTGCATCAGCTGGGGTTCAGGACACCCAGCTTGGTGTCTACCTCATCTACCTCAGCAAATGCAGAGATGTCCTCATTCCCATCCAGTCCTGGGCAGTCATCAGTGCCTCCTCCCTGTCCCACCCCAAAGATGGGCTCATCAGGGCTACCCACCCGCCTGCCAGCACCTCCAGGCAACGCTTGGGAACTGTCCACTGCTCTGGGCACCGTGCCAGGGCATGCGCATGCCGGGAGGCTGCCTCAGCCTGTCTTCCTAGGATCTCTGCTGCTCCCGTGCCGGGCTGTTTGCAGAAACCCCAGCGCCCAGCCTGTTTTTCAGTTGAATTCTTATCTCCAAACTGACTTAGGGGTTCTCTTTCCTCCCCTCCCTTCTCAGTGACCACAAACATCTTAGTTTTCTTCTTCCCTCGCCTCCTTGCCTTGGTTTAAGAGAAGCTTTATTGAACTTGAGGGCAGAAAGGCTGCCTCTTCCTCTGTTCTTCAAAATCTATTGTTTTGGGCACAAAATGATCTTCAGGGCTCAGGCACCTGAGGCTTAATAAGCTGAAAATCTTTCTCACCTTTCCGGTTGCATCTCCCACCCCTGTGGCAGTGAATGCTGCTGAGCAAATGGCGGGAAAGCAATGAGAAAACCCCAAAATGTTATCTCGCAGTATTCATGAGCTCTAATCCTCCAGTAGCCCTGTGAGGTCAAAATAATTGTCCTTATTTAACCTTGAGGATGTGGATGCTCAGAATGGACATTTGCCTTGTCTGAGGTCTCACAGGGTAAGCAGTGGCACTGGGATGGGCCCAGAGTCCCCATCTGGCTGACTCTGTTACCTGAAGATGGAATCTGGGTTGTTGCCAGCTCAGTTGATAAGCAGAGGCTGCCTGAGGAATTGCTTTGAGAATTTTGAGGCTGCATCTGAACTCGGTGAGTAAAAAAGTGCTGTGATCCATTAGTAATGCCTGCCATGGGCACTGGACTGGACAGCAGCCTCTCATGGGCTGCCAGTGCCAAGCCACACTCCCTAGACTCTGTGCATCTTAGAAATTCTATTTGCATCTGTTGGCTAGATAAGTTAATGAATGCATGAACTACTTTATTAGTGCTAGATCTAGAGAAGGGGCTTGAGGCAGGAAGTGAGAGAGGCTGCTCACAGTCGATTCACAGCAGTCTTGGGAGGCCAGGCTGGACTGTTAGAGATAAGAATGGCAGGAGGAATTGGGACTTGAACTTGGAAGAGCTTGGAATTCCAAACTCAGAAGCCTGTGAGTTGCGAAAGGTTTGGGCTCAGGGGAATAACGTAAGAAAAGCCACACTTAACAGCAGGATCTGGCAGCGAACAGTTGAGGCTGAAGGACCAGCCTGGAGAGCTTTGTAATCTGTGTGAGGTGTGGGGGAGATGCCCAGCCCATGGGAGAGGAAGGTCACGGTGACAAGGACAGGAAGACGTGGAGGGACAACTCACAGGTCTCGGAGGCTGGCGGAGGGCTCTTTTCCCTAGTGACTCACATGTTCCTTCTTTCTAGCTGAATTTCAGTTTTATTTTCAGCTCTAATCAGTGATAACAGAGAGATCCAGGTGCTTTCTTTCCCTCGCTCCACATTTCCCTCTGCAACCTCCCGGAGCCTAACAATCCCCCATCCTCCCAAAGAAAAGAAGTTGACAGCCTGGAGCAGAGTGGCCTGTGGCTTCATGACTGTCGTCACGGTGGCCGCCATTTACTGAGTGCCCTCGGTGTTCAGCACTGGGTCAACCCTTCATAGGCATTATCCCCTTTAATCCCCAGCAGCCCTAGGAGGTAGGAACTACTAGTATCTATATTTTGCAGATGAGAAAACTGAGATTCAGAAAGGCAAAGTAACTTGCCTAAGGTCACATCACCAATAAGTAGTAAATCCAGAAACAAAAATCATTTTTTAAAATAAAATCTGAGTTCAAAGCTAGCTTTCCTAACAGTATGCCTCTGGCCTAATTAAGCCATAACATTTCACAGGTCCTTAGACAATATCTAATCCGACCCCCTCACTTTCCAGAGGGGAAATCTGAGGCTCAGAGAGGGGATGGGATTTGTCCAAGGTCACCAGTGAGTTAGAGGATGAGCTGGGACTTGAACCCAATAGAGGAAGGAAGCATGACTCTGCAGCCTGTTGGTTGTTGATATCCTCTCCCACATTTCACCACCTTCTTCCCACCCCCAGCCCCCATTGGGTGTTGATCAGGTGCATCCTGACATCCTGACACCTAGCTCCCTGGCAAGGCCTTAACAAGGACTGAATTCATGACGTCTCCCCAGCCTTTCAGCCCCTGAGCTCCCCATCCTCCTCGCTCAGAGATGTTCAACTCCACCAGCATGTTTCCCAGGCACACCCTTCCTGCCTGTTACCCGTGAACCTATCAGCCGCCGCCTCTCATTCCTGCGGCGGAGATGGTTCTGTTTTCACTAGAGCAATAGTGCACCCAGCGGCATCTAGAACTCAGCTCATAATGGCATAGTGAATGGAGGAAATTAGAGCTGAATGCATCCATGGCGAATATTCCTCCTAGGGTAGACGGGGCCATCGGCTGAGTGGCCCATGACAGATGTCCACATGGGACCCACTTGCAGGGCCACCTTCACTCCTTTAAGGAGCAGGCCTGTCTCCCAGGCTGGCCATGCTTCAGATCGCTCTCCACCCTAGACCGTGGACCTCCTGAGCCCCGTCTTGAAGGAGCTCGTGTTTCCACATGTCTCCGACAGTGCCTCTCAAGCAAACAGCCTTGACCCTGCAGTTAGGGAGGCTGGAGAGCATAGCGGTTGATTGCACAGCCTCTGATGTCAAATGAATCTGCTTTCAGGTTCCAGCTTTCCTCCCCACTGCTGGTCAAGCTGGCCAGTGTCCCTGAGTCTTCAGTGCCCTCATCTGTAAAAGGGGAAGAATTAATTCCTATCCCGTGGCGTGGTCATGTGAATTAAATGGGATCATGTGTGTGTTTGGCATGGCTGCTGGTACACAGTAGGTGTTTAATAAACAATTGCAATAATAATAGTTACTTCTTTATAACCTTCACGGCACTTTGCGTATATTAGGTGCTGTAGTAAAGGTGCTGAGATTAAGATGCTGCTTCCGCTGCTACTGCTGATCATGATGACGGTGGTGGTGAGGAGAATAGATGAGAATGTAAAAGCCCTAATGGGCCTTAGAAATCACAGGGCAGCAGTTTGTTGCAATAGAAATTGCATGAACTTTGCAGCCAGACAGTTGTACTTAAATTTATTACCCATCTGTGTGACCAGGGGAAGTAGCCTCGTCTCACTTAGTCTGGGCCTCAGTCCCTCATCTTCTATAGGGCTGCTGGGAGGAGTAAATGAAGCCATGCTTCTGAAGTGCTTAGCCCAGTACCTGGCCTAGTAGACATTCACTTTCGAGTAGGCATTGCTGTTATTTTTGTCAGTACATTTCTGGTCTCCCCAACCCATGGGTCAGCACTCCCCTTGAGAGCAGGTTGTACACTGCTCTGTACGTGGTCCTTGAGGACAGGGGCAGAACAGTTATCCAGCAGCTATTCCTGGAGCAGTGTCTGTGTGCCTGCCACTACGCTCAGCACTGGCTACACGGTGGGGACGAGAACAGACGGATCTTGGCCTTCATGGAGCTCACAATCCAGTGGGGAAGACAGATGAACGACAAGTCTGTAATTACAAGTGGATGCTCTGAAGGAAAGCAAACACTGGGTCAACCCTTCATAGGCATTATCCCCTTTAATCCCCAGCAGCCCTAGGAGGTAGGAACTACTAGTATCTATATTTTGCAGATGAGAAAACTGAGATTCAGAAAGGCAAAGTAACTTGCCTAAGGTCACATCACCAATAAGTAGTAAATCCAGAAACAAAAATCATTTTTTAAAATAAAATCTGAGTTCAAAGCTAGCTTTCCTAACAGTATGCCTCTGGCCTAATTAAGCCATAACATTTCACAGGTCCTTAGACAATATCTAATCCGACCCCCTCACTTTCCAGAGGGGAAATCTGAGGCTCAGAGAGGGGATGGGATTTGTCCAAGGTCACCAGTGAGTTAGAGGATGAGCTGGGACTTGAACCCAATAGAGGAAGGAAGCATGACTCTGCAGCCTGTTGGTTGTTGATATCCTCTCCCACATTTCACCACCTTCTTCCCACCCCCAGCCCCCATTGGGTGTTGATCAGGTGCATCCTGACATCCTGACACCTAGCTCCCTGGCAAGGCCTTAACAAGGACTGAATTCATGACGTCTCCCCAGCCTTTCAGCCCCTGAGCTCCCCATCCTCCTCGCTCAGAGATGTTCAACTCCACCAGCATGTTTCCCAGGCACACCCTTCCTGCCTGTTACCCGTGAACCTATCAGCCGCCGCCTCTCATTCCTGCGGCGGAGATGGTTCTGTTTTCACTAGAGCAATAGTGCACCCAGCGGCATCTAGAACTCAGCTCATAATGGCATAGTGAATGGAGGAAATTAGAGCTGAATGCATCCATGGCGAATATTCCTCCTAGGGTAGACGGGGCCATCGGCTGAGTGGCCCATGACAGATGTCCACATGGGACCCACTTGCAGGGCCACCTTCACTCCTTTAAGGAGCAGGCCTGTCTCCCAGGCTGGCCATGCTTCAGATCGCTCTCCACCCTAGACCGTGGACCTCCTGAGCCCCGTCTTGAAGGAGCTCGTGTTTCCACATGTCTCCGACAGTGCCTCTCAAGCAAACAGCCTTGACCCTGCAGTTAGGGAGGCTGGAGAGCATAGCGGTTGATTGCACAGCCTCTGATGTCAAATGAATCTGCTTTCAAGTTCCAGCTTTCCTCCCCACTGCTGGTCAAGCTGGCCAGTGTCCCTGAGTCTTCAGTGCCCTCATCTGTAAAAGGGGAAGAATTAATTCCTATCCCGTGGCGTGGTCATGTGAATTAAATGGGATCATGTGTGTGTTTGGCATGGCTGCTGGTACACAGTAGGTGTTTAATAAACAATTGCAATAATAATAGTTACTTCTTTATAACCTTCACGGCACTTTGCGTATATTAGGTGCTGTAGTAAAGGTGCTGAGATTAAGATGCTGCTTCCGCTGCTACTGCTGATCATGATGACGGTGGTGGTGAGGAGAATAGATGAGAATGTAAAAGCCCTAATGGGCCTTAGAAATCACAGGGCAGCAGTTTGTTGCAATAGAAATTGCATGAACTTTGCAGCCAGACAGTTGTACTTAAATTTATTACCCATCTGTGTGACCAGGGGAAGTAGCCTCGTCTCACTTAGTCTGGGCCTCAGTCCCTCATCTTCTATAGGGCTGCTGGGAGGAGTAAATGAAGCCATGCTTCTGAAGTGCTTAGCCCAGTACCTGGCCTAGTAGACATTCACTTTCGAGTAGGCATTGCTGTTATTTTTGTCAGTACATTTCTGGTCTCCCCAACCCATGGGTCAGCACTCCCCTTGAGAGCAGGTTGTACACTGCTCTGTACGTGGTCCTTGAGGACAGGGGCAGAACAGTTATCCAGCAGCTATTCCTGGAGCAGTGTCTGTGTGCCTGCCACTACGCTCAGCACTGGCTACACGGTGGGGACGAGAACAGACGGATCTTGGCCTTCATGGAGCTCACAATCCAGTGGGGAAGACAGATGAACAAGTCTGTAATTACAAGTGGATGCTCTGAAGGAAAGCAAAAAGTTGCATGATACAGAATAATGTGGGATGGGGCGGTGGGTGTTAGTTTCCTATCACTGCTGTAACAAATTGTCACAACTGCAGTAGCTTAAAACAACACACATTTATTATTTTACAGTTTTAGAGGTCAGAAATCAGAAATGAGTCTTAAGGGGCTAAAGTCAAGGTGTTGCAGGGCTGTGTTCCTTCTGGAGTCTCCGGGGGAGAGGGCGTTTCCTCGCCTTTTCCAGCTTCTAGATGCTGCCTGCATTCCTTGTCTCGTGGCTTCTTCCTCTGTCTCCAAAGTGCATCACTCCAACCTCTGCCTCTGTCATCACATTGCCTTTCTCTGACTCTCATCCTCTTGCCTCTGATAAGGACCATTCTGATTACATTGAGCCCACCTGGATAATTCCAGGAACTCTCCCCATCTCAGGATCCTTAATTTAATCACACTGCAAGGTCTCTTGACCACGTAAGTAACAGGTTCCAGGGATTAGGACATGGACATCCTTAGGGGGCCATTATTCAGCCTAGCACAGGGGGAATCTACTTTAGGTAGGTCCTGTTCTGGACATCACCAAGTTAAGCACATAGCAGATGCTATGAATGAATGAATGAATGAATGAATTAGCGAATGAATGAATGGACAAATGACAGAGAAAGAGAGAGGGAGAGAGACAAAGCCAGCCTGTTCCAAGCAGTCCAGACTTGAAATGGGCTCTCATGGGTCCCCTGAGAACCTGTTGCTTTGCTCATAGATCTGCCCTTGGACATCAAGGGTCAGACCCACTGGAGAATTAAATCTTTCAAGTTCATGATATAAAAAATTCAATGCCCTGGAGCTGAAAGTCAGGGAGGGACCTAAGAAACCAGCCATGTACTGAGCCCTCACTCATCTGGGTGTTTCATAGAATTCATGGTCCTCTGTTTCAACAGCCACTGTTGTCTCCATTTCTCAGATGAAGGACTGAGGCACAGAGAGGTGCAGTCACTCACCCGAGGCCACACAGCCAGTGAGTGGCAGATCCACTGAGGCTTGATGCCAGCTGCCTGGCTGCAGGGCCAGTGCTCTTATTTCCATCCCACACATTTAATAAACCCACTCCTGGGGCCACTCAGCATTATCCTCAAGGGGACTTCCTATTTCCCTGCTAGATTCTATGTATGATTCGTTTCTTGCAAGATTTTAAAAAGCAAGTATCAGCTTGTGATGGTGCTTGTCACTCACTCAGGCCTACAGCAATGCCCTTTATTGTTTTACAGGAGGAAGGCAGCCTCAGACCAGGACCAAGGGAGTCTCTCTCACACACACACACACACACACACACACACACACACACACACACACACACACACACACACACACCCCACACACACACACCTGCCTTCCTTCCTAAACCCTCAGGTCCCTGAGTGAGGCTCCTGGCACAGCTCCCCTAGGGAAGGAAATGCAAGAGGTCACCAAGGGAGCCCAGTAGCTTTGCAGAGTAAACCACTTCCTGTTCCATGTCCATATCTAGACTGTTTCCTGTGACTCAGTCTGACTACAAATGGCCACAGGTCGAGGACCAAGGTCAGCCCAAGGAGAGAAGGGATGTATAGAGCAGAGGCTCAGCATCCAGGCCTGGGAGTTAGACCAGGGCTCTTTTACCTCCTCTGCTTGCTGATGGCCTCGAGTACATTGTTTCTCCTCTCTGACCCTCAGTTTTCCCATCTGATAAAATGGGTATAATAATGGTGTCTACCTCTTCAATTAAAATTAGATGATACTTTCACATCAGCATTAGTGCAGTTCCTAACACCTAAAAGGTACCAAATAAGTGGTATTTGTTATTACCTAATTTAATTAGGTATTCAGAGTCTCAAATTAATTAACTTACATATTTACCAAGTACCTACTCTGTGCATACCCTTCACTGGGGATGATGGGGGCTGTTTATTTTAGACAGGGGTCCAGGGAAGGCCCCTTGGAAGACGTGACATGGGAGCACAGACCAGAATGAGAGGAGTATACGCGGGTACTTGATGACTGTACTTAAATTAGTCTTTTTTGTGGGCTGAGGATGGCCTGGGAGCCCATTGACCTTCAACATAAGTCATGAGGCCTGGCCCAGAGCAGAAGCCTCTGCAGTCAGACAGTCGAGGGTTCAAATCTCAGCTCTGCTACTCTCTAGATGCATGGCTTTGAGTGGCTGGCTTTACCTCTCTGAGCGTCTCTTTCCTCCTCTGCAACGTGTGGTCGGGGATGGGTACTGGCATCCAGTACATGCTCTATAATTGGTGAGTGCTGGTATTCATATTATGCGATGCAAGTCTGGCAACTAGGAGCAAGTAGCAATGACCTTGAGTGTGGATAAGAGACAGCTGGAAACCTTCACACTTCCCTTGGCCGGCCTGGGAGAGACCAGGGGAGCTGCCATCCCAGAGCACCCTGATCCCGGCTTTGGCCAAAGTCGCTCCCCTCCCGGCACTCATTAACCACTGTGATAGTTGCCAGATGCAGCTCCTGAAGGGAAGGCTTGGGGACCAGGGAACCACATCCTGCAGATTAAACTTAAGTGCTAGGAGGCAAAGCAAAAGGAGTGTGGGCAAAGCAAGTCTGAGTCAGAAATGAGATCCCCAGTGATGGGATGGCTGACTGCAGCTGAAATGTTCTCATCCAATTGCCGAGGCTTAGTGGCTGGGCTCTGGTTTATGGTTTGGTGATGGTCAGTGTTGGGGGACACCGGGTTCAAGGGTGATGGGAGGGATGGGAGAGGTTCCGGTTTCACTCCAAACTGCCTCCACCCCCAGCTCATCACCAACCTGACGGGGCAGGATTTACTATTGTCACGACCACTCCTAAGACTATCTGTATTTTAAATGATAGGGTCCCCTGCCGGACTGTATTAGTCCTATTATTTTAACAGTACATATGCTGTAACAAACAGCCCCAGAGTTTCAGTGGCTGAAGATGGTAACAGTTTTCTTCTCACCAGTGCAGCTCAGAGTGGAGGGGGCAGTGCATCTATGCCTCTGCTCCATGCAGGCTCCTTCCATCTGTGGTCCCTCCCTCTTCTGTGTCTTCTAAGCCCTCTCCCTTATGCTGCTGGATGGGGAAAGGGAGGCTGGATTAGCCTGAGAGGTTTGTATGGAACGGGCCTGGAGGAGAAGACAACATGGATACAGAGGAGCTTTTCTAGGTTCTGTCAGGCTGACCACCACATTCATGGAGCATGTGCTGAGGTGTCACCCCCTTTAGGTAGCGTTATCTGCCCCCCTCCACCTTCCCAAAGCAACCCGAGGTGTGTGCGTGCACACACACACACACACACACACACACACACACATACACACACACACACACATCAGGCATGCTTTGTGCTTCCCCCACGCCCTAGGCTGAACTCCAGCATAGCACATATCACAGGGAGTGATCATCATCTGCCTATATGTCCTTCTCATTAAAGTCTGAGCCACAGAGAGGCAGGAGCTGTGTTCCCAGAACCGGGACTGTGGTGGACACTCTGTTTAGTTTGTTTGAGAAGAAGGGAGGGGCTTCCCTGGTGGTCCAGTGGTAAAGAATCCACCTTCCAGTGCAGGGGACGCGGGTGATCCCTGGCCGGGGAACTAAGATCCCACATGCTGCAGGACAGCTAAGCCTGTGAGCCACAGCTACAGAGCCCATGTGCCCTGGAGCCTGCACGCCACAATTAGGGAGAGAAAACCCTCACACCACAACTAGAGAGAAACCCATGCGCCGCAATGGAAGATCCTGCCTGCCGCAACTAAGACCCAACGCAGCCAAAGAAATAAAGAAAATAAATAAATAAAATCTTTAAAAAAAGAAGAAGAAGAAGGGAAAGAAAAGAGGAGAGAGAAATAGCACTTGTTGAGATCTCTCAATTCTTTTTTTTCAATGGTGGTAAAATATACATCACAGGAAATTTACCATCTTAACCATTTCTAAGGGTACAGATCAGTACCGCTGAATACATTCACATTGTACAACCATCACCACCAACCATCTCCAGAAGGTTTTCATCTTGCAAAACTGAAACTGAAACCCATTAAACACTAACTCCCCATTCCCCCTCCCTCCAGCCCCAGGAAACCTATTCTACTCTCTGTCACTGTAAGTTGCACTAAGGACCTCATGTAAGTGGAATCATACAGTATTTGTCTTCTGGTGAGTGGTTTATTCACTCAGCATAATGTCTTCAAGGTTCATCCAGGGTATAGCATGGGTCAGAATTTCCTTGTTTTTTGATTAATATTCCATTGTATGTATATACCACATTTTGTTTATCCATTCATCCCTCAGTGGACACTTGGCTTGGGTTGCTTCCGCCTTTTGGATATTGGCTATTGTGAATAATGCTGCTATGAACATGGATATACAAATATCTGTTTGAGTCCCTACTTTCAATTCTTTTACATATATACCCAGAAGTGGAATTGCTGGATTATATGCTAATTCTATTTTTAATGTTTTGAGGAACTGCCATACTGTTTTCCATAGCAGCTGCACCATTTTACATTCCCACCAGTGGTGCACGAGGGTTCCAATTTTACCACATCCTAACCAACACTAGTTATTTTACGTTGTTTGACAGTAATTATCTTAATGGGTGTGAGGTAGTATCTCATTGTGGTTTTGCTTTGCATTTCCTGATGATTAGTGATGTTGAGCATCTTTTCATGTGCTTATCGGCCATTTGTGTATCTTTTTTGGAAAAATTCTAGTCCCTTCAGTTCTTTATAAATATTATCCCCATTGCTTGTAACAGCCCAATGAGATGGGTATTATTATGCCCATTTTACATTTAAGCAAACTAAGCCCTGAAAAAAAACCAAGTGACTTATCCAAGGTCATGTGTGACGTAGAAAGCGACAGGGCTTATATTTAAACATCAATCCTCCTCTTTCCAAACACTAAGCACATTCTATGAAGGCGACCATTATTACACCGTTAATAGCATGATGACTTATCTATGCTCCTCCCTGTCCCACCCACATGTAGACTGTGCATGCCTGGGGATCAGAGACCGTTTCTTAATTGTCTTTGACACAGTGGCAGGCACATGTAAGGATATATTAAATATTGAATGAGTAGATGCAGGCCTAGTGCTACACCCAAAAACTGCATGTCATGACTTGGAAGGCTTGACTTAGCCACTCCAAATCTAGGTTTCCTTATCTACAAAATGGGGATAGAAACTCCACCCTCCATGGCCTGTGGGAAGGTCAGAACTAATACCTCTGCCAAGTGCTAAGCATGGTGCCTGGTGTGTCTCGGGTGCTGACTAAATAAATGGTAGAAACCAAAAACAGTGCCATGCTATGGGGTGTCAGTGAATGCCAGACAAAACATAATTTGCCTTCTGTTTGCTCTCCTTCTAGTTAGGGAGGTAAAACAGCCCAGCAATAACTAAAGGAGAAAATTGAAGCCAGCACAGACTACAAACATGCTTGTGTGTGTGTAGATTATCTCAGGACCAATTCAGGAGCATTTGCACACACTGGATGCCTCAGAGGAGGGGACCCAGGAGTCAGGGAGGTTAAGGAAATTGGTTCATTTACTTCAAGTGGCTTAATCTTTGCTGTATACACTTCTGCATGGTTGGAATTTATTAGGCAGATATCTCTTCTTCTAGAAGAGAGCGGGACACAAGGATAGTGTGGGCAAGTGGCCTGGTCCACGATCAGGTGGGGAGGAGAGCCCCCTGAAATTAGGAGTCTCTTCTGAATCCATCTGGCTTCTGCCTGCCGACCCCACGTGTCCCGGAGACCCTCCCACCTCCCAGCGCGAACCCCTCACATCACACCAACTCCCAGAAATGTGTACTGGAAAGAACCTGCCATTTGCTCCCTGCGTCCCCAGCACCTAATAGAGTTATCGTGAAGAGGGGAGCATTTTTAATTTACTCTGGAGGGGTGTGTGGAGGCCTGGTACCACCGCCTTCCATCTCGGTGACGACAAACTCATTCTTCACTATAATTAAAATGTCACTTTGATAAATAATTCCATCAGCCCCCTTCCACCTATGAATAGCTTCCCACTATAATTGTTCACATTCTGCTGAATTAGAAGTATTCGAGGGAGAATTTAAGAGGTATTTAGGGAACAAAGATAAATCGGGTATGTTTTCCACCCTCCCATGGTCCCTCATTAAACAGATATCATCCCTCGCTGGGGGTCCGTCTTCCCAAGTAAAGGGGGATGAAGGGGTTGTCACCTCACGGGGGGCCTCACAGAGGGCTGGAGTTTGGGAACATGTGTCGGGGGGCTTCCCTTCCCAGCCATTACTGTAGAAAAAGGAGAGTGGGCTCTAGCTTCAAGAGGGATGTAAGCTTGGAAAAGTCAATTAACCCTTCTGGACCTCTGTTGTATAACAGAATACAAGGTCACCCTTAAGAGATTGAGTCAAGATATAACTCTTGCTCAATGAGGAGTCATTTGGTATTATTTGAGGGGGGCTTCTCATTTTACAGATGACAGGCCCAGGGCTCCCAAAGGGCAACTTCTCCTACATGACACAACTAGAAATGGGCAAGGCCAGTACTCAACGTGGTATAAAGTGCATGGTAGGAGCTCCACAAATGTTCCTGTCTTTCCTTATTTTTGTTGGTGCCTCCTCCTTCCTAATAAATCAGATCCATTGGGATTATATAGGACGCACAGAGCCAGCCACAGGGTGCTGGACACCTTGGGGAGCATCCTGGATCAGCGTTGCCTTGGGTTTCAGAAAGAGATGGCATTTGGCTCTTCCCCCTCCAAGAGATGGGTGTATCTACATGGCTAAGAGCACAGTACTTTGTAGTCAGAAAGCCAGGGTTCAAGGACAGCCTTTCCCACTATGGGGCTGGGTGTTACAGACTCTAACTCCAGTTTCCTTCTCTATAGATGTAAATAATTGTAAAGTCTCCTCAATGAGTTGTGAAAGGCAGTACCACAAGGTCCACATGTGGTAAACATTAGCCGTTTTTCCATTGGGTTTCTCATGAAGAGTGTAGCAGGTACCACTTGGCCATGTGTTTTGTTTTTGTTTTGTTTTAGATGTTGGGGGTAGGAGTTTATTATTTTATTTTATTTTATTTTGGCTGTGTTGGGTCTTCGTTTCTGTGCGAGGGCTTTCTCTAGTTGTGGCAAGCGGGGGCCACTCTTCCTCGCGGTGTGCGGGCCTCTCACTATCACAGCCTCTCTTGTTGCGGAGCACGGGCTCCAGACGCGCAGGCTCAGTAGTTGTGGCTCATGGGCCTAGTTGCTCTGCGGCATGTGGGATCTTCCCAGACCAGGGCTCGAACCCGTGTCCCCTGCATTAGCAGGCAGACTCTCAACCGCTGCGCCACCAGGGAAGCCTGGCCATGTGGTTTTAAGTGCTGTGTGCACAACTGGATGGGATGGAGCATCAGGTCAATCTAACTAGGCCACCCCTTCTTCAGACAAGCCCCCCAGTCCACGTGCGAGAGTCCGCTTCAGGGCCACCAAAATCCTGCCCAGCGGCTCCCCAGGCCTGGCTTCTTCCAAGAGTTCTGAATGAACTCTTGGTATCCATTGGTTGTGGTAGATGCTGAGGCTGGGGATTAGAAGGGTGAAGGATGGAGGTGGGGGTAGGCGATGGAGTGTAGGAGGGGTGCACACAAAGGGGACGCAGTGGTGCCACCTAGTTGTGAGTCTGCTCTGAAGCAGAGCCCAGGAGGACAGCCCTCAGGTCAGGGAGCTGTGTCTGCGAGGGCCATGCCTTGTGTCATCAGTAGGGGAAACTGTGAAAATAACTCACAGCAAGTGTCACTGGCCAGAGAAGCAGAGGACCCTGCATGAGGCCCACCTTCCCCAGGCTCCATCCTGAGCATTTCAGAAGATGAGCCCTCCCCTGAGGGTAAGATTGCGATCTACCGAGCAAGGGGGCGTTGTATTGGCACTGAGCACTTTGCCTGGAACATCTGTGGTGGAGACCCCAAGATGATGGGAGAAAGGGGCCCCTGCGTCTCTCCCCTGCAGGCCCCTCAGGGCTGATTCCCTGCCCATCTCCAGGACTAACTCTCTGGGGTGTAGCCTGTGGTGGGCCAGAGTGCTCAGGTTCTAGAATGTAGGAGGAAGGGGAGAGGAGAAGGAACTACCACCTGTGTTAGCTCATTCGATCTTCCTAAGAACTCCGCAGGATAAGTATTTTACCCCACTTTACTGGAGGGAAGCTGAGACTTAGAGACAAAGGATAATTTTGCCAAGATCACATTTCTAACAAATGGCTGGATTTGAACTCAAGGCTCTGACTCCAAAGAGCCAGGCTCTTTACAACTGATCCATCATCCCCCTACATTATGCAAGTTTGCACCATGGGTGTAGACCAAGCAGTTGACAGGCAGTGCTCTCCTGTAGCCTTAAGGAAGGCCTGTGTGGGGAAAATGGGGCAGGGGAGTGTCAGGGTGGTGGGCTTCATCCAAGCTCATTCCACACCTGCCTGGAAAACAGGGCTGCCAGTGATGTACGTACCAGGCTAGCTGACTTTCCTTCCAACATAAAGATGCAGGGACCCAAAAAAGTTGTTTCTGAAGCTCCAGGGTTTTAAGAACATGGCTTTGAAAACAGAGAAAGGAAGCACATGCAAAGGGTTTGTTTATTCTCTTGTACACAATAAAAAGACAGTAATTCGGGCTTCCCTGGTGGCGCAGTGGTTGAGAGTCCGCCTGCCGATGCAGGGGACACGAGTTCGTGCCCCGGTCTGGGAAGATCCCACATGCCGCGGAGCAGCTGGGCCCGTGAGCCACGGCCACTGGGCCTGCGCGTCCGGAGCCTGTGCTTTGCAACGGGAGAGGCCACAGCAGTGAGAGGCCCGCGTGCCGCAAAAAAAAAAAAAAAAAAAAAAAAGACAGTAATTCAAACAACTTGTTCTAGAACATTGGAATCCCCCACCCCCATGCAGGGAAGCTCATCTGTCCATTTGTTAAAAAAAGCACATTTCTCTGCAAATGCTGACGCCCTGTGACACACCCACCCAGCCCACCCACTGCACTTGTTGTGAGGCCACGGCTGCCACGTGGAGATCTTGTCACAGTTTGCAGCTGCCTCTTGGATCGAGAACTGAGGGACCCTACCTTTGAGACCCGTGCCCGACTGGGTGTCACCCGAGAGACTCAGGCGTGTTCCAGAGCGGTGTCCATGAGCCAGGACTCCTGCCTGAGGCACAGTCAAGGAAAAGAGAAGTGGCATCACTAAGAAAACACCTTCTAAAGCATCGTGGGACAGTGGAGAGAGCATTAGACTTGGAGCCGGGACGCCAGCTTCAGGGGTCACTGGTGAGCGCCCCTGGGCAAGTGCCTTCCTTTCTCTGGGCCTCAGCTGTGCAAACACTGGACAGCGGTCCCAAAGCTCTCATCCTGTCTGAACACCCCTCCAGTTTGGGGCCTGCTTAGTAGGTGGCATTCTGGTGGATCAGAGCTGGAGCTGTGACCAAGGCCAAAATGTATACAGGAAATGAAGATGCTAGAAGCCAAAGAGGGTTGCCCAGGGAGTTCCCAAACCAATGGGACTGGAAGCAGACGTCAGAGTCAAGGGCAGAGCTTCTGGGAAGCCAGCGGGCAAAGCACAGGAGAGTGTGTGGGGTTAGCCAACACTGAGCACTAGCTGTGTACCAGGCAGCGCTCAGTGTTTACTATATATTACTAATATACTATATATTCACCCCTTTCAGCCACACAATTGGGCCACGGGTGAGTTTTGTGGGGAAACTGAGACACGGAGAATTTAAGTGACATGCTCACGTTCATGCAGCAGCCACCAAAATGAAAAGCCAGGGTTTGAAGCCAGCTGACCTGGCTCCAGCGTCTGTGTGTGTTCCTCATGGCTGGTCATCCTGCCTCTGTTGGGGTCGTTCAGGGCCATCATCCCTGAACAAGCATTTGGACCCCGGAGAGTTCACGAATGGTGGGTGGCTGGTTCAGTCCGGTTTAAAGGGCAGGAGCAGGACAGTCGCTTGCAGCTGCAGCAACCCTGTGACTCAAACCAAGGCAGAAGTGACAAATGGGCGCGGGGGGTGGGGGGCGTGAGGGGCGGGGGGTTGTCTTACTCTGTCATCCACTCCTGGTGAGGAAGGAGCTGTCCAGCCTTCTAGCAGGGCTGAGTCAGGCATCTCGCAAACGGTCTGATTGAAACGTCCTCACTGAGCCGCATTTCCCATCACGCGGAGGAGCCGCCAGGGTCCCCCTTGGTCTCTGCTGGCAGAGAGGCTTGTCTCCCACACATCGCACACCCTCTGCCACCTCCTGCTGGAATGGACGATCATGGATTTTGGAATGAGATCAATCTGGGAGATGAATGTATTCATGGGCCCATAAAGGGGTCATGAATCACTGGCCTGAATTACTGCCTTCAGTCCTGACAGGATGAATTCTCTGAAGCAGATTCTCCTTGTCCGACAGACATGGGAGACAGTGGCACGACGAATCTCGGGCCACCGATAACATCATTAATTCCACACCAGGCTGGTTTCGGTTCCCCAAGCCGCCTTCACTTAATTTGCGGCTCACTTCTGATGCTGGAGAGGACAAAAAAATAATCAAATAAAATATATATGTATAAAAGGAAGAAAGAAAAGAAAGCGAGAGAGAGAAAATGGGGAAGCTTTCATGCCACATGGAAAGGAGACAAGATAAATGTACCGAATCTGATTTCAAAAACTGTTTGAAAACCCTGTCCAGGATGGTCAGAAATGGCCCTGGTGTCCTCAGGAAATGTGTCACTGCCAAAGGCCTGCAACGCTGAACTCTGCAGCCCCCGCTCCTGCCTCCTGGTGACTTGTTTCAAACTACTTCAAACCAGAACAAATCAGAGACAACTGCAGTCTCTCCTAGCCCCTCAATCACTCATAATCAGACCGTGTATTTTAGCAACAAAATCTTCCCTGGCTGAAGAGCTCATTCATCTGCCTTCTGCAAGCTCAATGCCCTTTGAATGGGAGATGAGAGGAAGCCACCTGCCTCTCTCGCTGCCAGGGAAGCCGAGAGAAGGAAGGAATTGCCAGCCCGCCCCCTGCCCCA
The DNA here is from genome assembly GCF_002837175.3 of Physeter macrocephalus. Taxonomy (NCBI): domain Eukaryota; kingdom Metazoa; phylum Chordata; class Mammalia; order Artiodactyla; family Physeteridae; genus Physeter; species Physeter macrocephalus. Next base: position 2,285,911 of record NC_041215.1, read on the forward strand.
TAGATCCCCAGTGGGAGCCCAGACCAGCAGGGACCTGCAGGTGAGGAGGCGACCAGCCAGCGAGGGGCTGAGAAGGGTCGTCATCCAGTTCCACACGTCCTGCCCCGGATACCTGTCCGTGGTCTCTCGGTTTCAATTCTGTCGCTACCATCTTTCAGCCATGTGACCCCAGACAAGTTACCTAGCCCTGTGGGTATAGAAGCAAACCCATGGAAACAATGAATGAAAGAAGCAGAGAACCAGGACTCGGGTGGACCTGACTTTGATTTTTTTACTCCAACTCTTGGGAAGCAATCACTTCACTTCTTCAACCCTCATTTTTTAATCTGTAAAAGGGGGACAATAATACCTATCTGTAAGGTGGAGACAATAATACCTACTTGGCCTCTCTCACAGGGTTTTATGAGGGTCAAAGAAGCAAGAGAGATGGACGGACATGCTTGAGATTTTACAAGTGGGAGGTAGAGGTGTTATTTCAGTGTTAGGAACCTTGTGCGAACATGTGCACCCTGGGATCAGGTGAGCTTGTCTGACCACAGCTGCTCCCACTGAGAGCCAGGGCAGGGCTTCTCTCTGCTGCCTGCCCAAGAACCGCCCATTACCAAGGACACCCACAGATCAGAGGCTCCGAGGTTGCAGAAGAGGAGATCTTGGTCTTGTGCAGGGAGGAGGGGCTTGGGAGACGCCCAGGGGGGCCCCGTCACACCTATGCAGGACCCTCTGCAGGAACAGGGCTCTGTCCTGCTCTGCGTGGGACCAGGGGACAGAAGTCAGCTGGGACCAGAGGGGAAGAGGCTTCCTGCCATCTCAGATGCTGAAGCTGAAACGGGATATTGAGAGTGCAGATGGGCCCTGAACCACATCTGAAATGCTCCCTCCTGTACCCCTACCTGTGTGTGTGCAGGGGGTCGGGTAGGAGGAAAGAGAGGGCAGAGAACGCAAGGCTGAGGCTCTGGACCATAAGTAAGGCAGTTTCTAGATCCCATAGGCCTGTGTAGACCTACAGGCTGCCCTGGAGTTGAGGTCCACTGACACTGCCTTAGCCAGAACCAGAGGCCAGAAGGGGCACTCGAGCAGGAGCCAGACAGAACCAATTCACTCCTCCTTCCCTAGCAAATGTCGCCTCTAAAAATTTGACATCAGTCTGTGGATAAAAGTGGAAGCAGCAATTAAAATGAGCTAGTACACAATGCCAGGCATACGGTCAGTGCTCAATAAATGCTATTGTGATTACACTGGAGAGCAAAGTTGTTGCAGCATACAATGCATTCATCTTTGACCTGTGACCTCTCACCCAGACACAGCTAAGAAGGCCTTTTCTCCCCCAGAAATCCTGTTCAATCTAATGGTGGCACCTGCTTAGCTTTCTCACATCTCAAATGAGATCAGGGCAACTAATGTCCAACCACTGCCCGACTTATCAGAGTTACAGGTCCTTTATCTCATATGATGAGTCGCCCATCATTGGAGGCAATCAAGTAGAATATTTCTGATCACATGTGGAAGAGGAGGCAATAGCCAGGAGGAATGCAGAGGTGCTTTCCCACCCCAAGATTCTGTGATGCTCAGGACTGTGGGGTGGACATAAGCATGTGATGGGTCTGGGAGGGGGGAGTGAAAAGTTAGAACACTGTGAGTGGGGGAAGGAGAAGAAACTGGAGAACCCAAGAGCCGGCATATGAATTTCATCTGAATATCTTCTTCTTCACTTCCCCCTTCCTCCAGCACTGACCTGAATGAGGTATTTAAATAAGGACAAACATGGAAGCAACCTAGGTGTCCATCAAGAGAGGAATGGATGTAAAAGACATGATATATATATATCACGTATATATATGTGTGTATGTATATATATATATAATGGAATATTATTCAGCCATAAAAAAAGAATGAAATTCTGCCATTTGCAACAACATGGATGGACTTGGAGGGTCCTGAAACCATACAACTCCTTTAATCCATTTTGAGTTTATTTTTGTATATGGTGTGAGGAAATGTTCTAATTTCATTCTTTTACATGTACCTGTCCAGTTTTCCCAGCACCACTTATTGAAGAGACTGTCTTTTCTCCATCGTATATTCTTGCCTCCTTTGTCACAGATTAATTGACCATAAGATTGCACCGCTGCTCGTAACCTCATACTTTACTCAACCTGGCCTTGGCCTGCCTCTTAAGTTGCTCACCACCTGGAACTCTTGGCCATGCCACATGGAATGACCTGCGTTTCCCTAAGAACATCATGCTCTATTTCACTTCTGGGCCTTAGCACAGGCTGTTCCGTCTGCCTGGAATTCCCTTCTTCCTTTTCTTTTCCCACCCAAATCCTGCTTGTCCTTAAAGATCCACATTAAGCTTCCTCTACTCTTGGGAGCCACTTTTGGCTCCCGTGCACCCATGGGCACCCCTTCTCCACCTCCCCCACCCTGGACAAACTCCTCAGCCCACCCCTCTCACATTGCACTGTGACTGAGGACTTTCCTGTCATCCTCCCCTGGAACACGTCTCATTGATTGCTGCCTCCCAAGAGCCTAGCCTGGTGCCCTGCATTTGGTAGACGTGTCCTATTGCAGGGGTAGGACAGCAAATGCTTAGAGTTTAACCTCTGGAACCAAAAGGGCCTGATTCAAACCTCCATTCCACCATTCTTTAGCTGTGCAACCCTGGGCAAATCAGCCAGATGCTCGGAGCCTCAGTTTCCCCTTTTATAAATATGATTTAATAACAGATAGTCCAGTGCCACTTGCTGATTCAATGAGAGAGCTCATACAAATTGAGTAGCACCGCGCCTATCACGCAGCCAGCAGATGGCCAATTAATGTTTGGAAATACTGTGCCTCAGAATTGGGCTGGCATTAGACAGACTTAGTTTTTGAATTTGAGCTCCACCACTTACCATCTTTGTGATCTTGGGCAAGTTAGCCAGCCTCCTTGAGCTTGTTTTCTCATCTAGAAAATGGGCTTTCTACTGGGGCTTAAATCAGAAGACTGTTGTGAGCCTACTTACTGTCCAAATAAACAAATAAGTGCATGTTTACTGAGTTAGGCCTGCCATGAACTTGGCAATGAGTGCACACCTCTACATTTAGTGATAGGAAATTTCACCAGGAAAGCTGACCTGGGGGCCAGCCCAGAGCAAGACTGTGGAGTCGGACTCCCAGCTGCAGCCTCTGCGGAGACAGAGAGAGGGGACAGAGCTTCCTGGACAAGAAAGGGCCTCTTTTGAGTTTACACATGCACCTTTCCCAAGGGGTGATCCTGGGTCACCTCTGACATTTCTGAACGGGACATGGGAGGAGATGTGGGCACGGGATGGAGCACAGACTCGGGAGCAGACAGCCCTGGTGTGAGCCCACGTTCTGCCGTGGACGGCCTGCGTGGCCCTGGGCAAGTTGCATCCCCTCTCAGCTTCCTCAGTCTTTAAAGCAGGGATTATAAATGCAGTACCAACTCCACAGGTCATTGCAAAGAGCACACCTGCCATTGGCAAGTTCAAGACACCTTGTAGGTGTTCGCTAACCATCTGTTCCTGCCCTCTCTCTCCAGAGCAGCTCTGTCCCAGTTCATATGCAGGGCTATGAACTGGGCTGCGGTGCCCCTTAAACACACCAGCTCCAGGTTTGAAACCAATGGGGCACGTGGCGGGGATGGCTGGGAGTCACAGTGGTGTGGAGGAGAATATGGCTTCATGAAAATAACATTTGGAGGTAATTATGGGAGCAATGGATCAGAATCACAGTCAGCTGCCAGCCATCCCAGAGATACAGCAAGAGATGGAAGCAGACGGTGGAACCTTGCCTGAAGGTGGAGCCAGACTAGAGCATCCCGTGAAACTTCAGCCTGGCTTCAGCTCTGCCCTGAGAATCCTGGGCTCTGGCTCCATCACCCATGAGGCAGGTTAGCTGTTCAGGGCTTCTCTTAGTTTTTAATCCCAATAGGACACAAGTGGTATTAAAAAGCTGTGCAAGATAGAAGAAAGAAATGGAATGAAATCTGAGGGTAGGGAGAGGCAGAAACAATAAATGCATTAGCAGTGGAGAAACCAGAGAAGGAGATTGCATTCATTCCACCTCTCACCTGTTGTAATAGACACCTGCTCTTTCCCACCCTGTGCTTGGGCTGCAGACCAAACGTGGACCCGACCTGGCTCCTGTGCTCGGTCACAAGAACGAAGTTGGAACGTGTGTTTCCTGCTATAATGGAGGCATTGCAGCACAGTAAGGGACCCCCATGCAGCCTTCAGGCATCCAGTAAGGTGTCCTTGAAGAGGCACAGGCTGCCTGGAGTCTAACCTGGGTCTTGACCCTGGCAAAGAGCAGTGAAGCAGGCAGAAGGGGCCAGAAGCTGCCACTGAGATGGGGTGGCGCCAGAGGGACCAAGCTGAGGCCAGCATGAAATGACCTCACCCTGGATTCTCACCGCTCGGGGAAGGCAGGCAGCTCCCTCCGTGTATGATTCGGAGACCCTACAAGCCCAAGGGCCGCCGCTCTGCACCACTCTCAAACCTTCCTCTGATGCCTTTAATTTGCAGGGCTCTGAAAGGTTAAGATCACATCCTGTACACAATGCATGGATTTCCTTTGCTTTTAAGGCCGGTCCCTCAGCAAATACTTACCACAGGACTCTGTGCCCTGGCCCCGGTCCAGCCCACAGAAGTGGCCTTCCCTCTTGGCCTCGCAGCTCTCCACCACTCACCACCTCCCCCTCTGCTCCCCACAGCTGCAGGAACTTGCAGACTAGGCATGCATCTGCCGGTCTGCCATGTAGGCTGTGACATCTAGGGTAGGTGACAGGGCTTTCCCAAAAGGCCACAATGGTGGCTTCAATTTCGTTTCCCTCTGGTGGCTCGGTGCTAGGCCCAAGTAGGGACTCTTGCTCCAGGCCTGACCACACAAGGCTGTGGTTTCTACCACTCAAGGTGGCAGCAGGCCTCCTATAGATAACACACAACAGCAGCCATTCGCGTGTTGCTGCTTAGTGCCAGGTGTCACTGCGGGATTCATATCATCTCATCTAATCCTCCCCCGGCCCTGGCGAGTGGTCTTACTATCTGCACTGACCAGGTGAGCAAACCAGACCCAGCAAGGAGAAGCACAGTCAAGGGCACATGGCTGGGCGCCATTTCTGGGCTGCAAACCCCAAGCTTCCCGATTTCAAAGTGTGTGGTCTCTGGGTCTGCACCAGGTCACACAGCTCATGCGCTCTCTCTCCTCTCCTGACCCCCAGCATAGTGAGCCAGTCAGCACAGAAGCTCAGAAAGAGACTGTCTCGGGTGCCCCCAACGTGGCCAGCTCCTTTCAGGGCCAGGGATGAGACCGCGGCTGCGGATCCCAGCAGGGCAGAGGGGCCGAGGGAGTGGGGTTCCGCCCGTCCCCGACCTGCACGCTAGGACACCTTCCGAGTGCGTAATGTGTGGATAAGGCCCTTTGATAAGGACCAGATCCCCTCTCGTTGCTTGGCAACCCAGCTTACAAGTCATAGCAGGGAAGTAATTTGCAGGAATTCAGAGTGTCCCTGGAGGTTCTGCTAAGCCGAATTGGTGCAGAGAGGAGCCTCAACGGTCCAAATCACACCTTTGGAGGGAAGGAGGGGCGGGAGGAAAAGCTTCCACTTTCCTCACCTGAGAGTCAAGAGCCTTGAGCTCAGACTCACTGATCATTTTTTATTAACTTATTTACTGATTCCTTAATGAGCCCCTACTATGTGGGAGGCCCTGTGCTGGGAGCCAGGCACATGATGACAGATGAGACAGATGCCCCAGAGACACACAAGGAAACAGAGGGTCATGGACATGTGACTGGATAGGGTGTGCACAGGGGTCTGGGTAGGTGCCCCAAGGAGAGCAAGTGACACAGATGGGGGGCATGTGAAGGCAGGGGTCATGGAGGTGACCAGTTAGCCAAACAGAGGAGGACAGAGGATGTCCCAGAAAGGGGCCAGCATGAGCAAGGGGTGAGGGTGAGAGAGCTCAGAACATTCTCGAATCCTAGGTGGTGGGCTCGGTGGGGTGGTGGGGGGCGCTTCTGCTGGGGCTATAGGATAAGTGGCACCCAGGCCGGGCAGGGCCTTGAATGCCAGGCCAAAGTCTGTATTTTAGCACATAGACAATGAATGTTAACTGATAGCAGAGGCAGGGCATGAAATTTGGGTTTCAGAAAAATCACTCTGGTTTTACTTACTACTGGAGAGTGGACTGGGGGAAAAGCAGAAAGACACTGTGGGCATGGAAGTCAATTGAGAAACTGCTAAGGAAAACTGCTAAAGGCAAGAAATGATGAGGCCCAAAGTAAGGTGGAGAGTAAGGGACAAGTTCAAGAGGTAGGAAATAAAATCAACTGGGCATGGAGACTGATCCATGGTGAGGGTGAGGGACAATAAGAGCCTCGCGGGTGTCTGATTTGACCAACGGGTGGTACCACTTACTGAAATGGGGACGGCAGGATGAAGGGCAGGTCTGATTTTCGGGAAACTTCCTCCCGTCCTATCCATCAGGATTCTCTTGGTTGCCAGTGACAGAAAGCCAACTGGAATGAGCTTGGGGAGTGTACTGAGTCATGCCATGTAGGGCGGGTGGGGCAGGGTTGCATTGGAGTCTGAGTAGTCCTCTCTAGTGCCAAGGGCCATAGGGGCAGCAGTTTATGTTGGACAAAGTAGGTTCAGTGGAGGGGATCTGGAGTAGCAGAGGAAAGAAACCTCAGATGTCACTCTGAGGCCGAGCAGGATATTTAGGACCCTTGGCCCAGAGCCCATCTCGACCTTCACTGTGGCCCATGTCACACTTGTAGGGAGAAGCCAAATGGCAGCTGGGAATGGCAAGGCTTTGTGCACATGTGGGCAGTTTGGTCTCAAAGAAGCCTGGGGAGGGGGATGGAGGTCAGCCAGATGGCGGATGAAGGCAAGAAAGCCACAGAAAACTAAGTCCCTGTTCTCTGCTCACGGCTGGTACTTGACGGAGGTTGGAGAGCCCTCCTGCAGGGGCTGAGTGCGGGAGCCTTCCATGGAGGGCTGCTCAGGCATTTCCCAGACCTGCCCTTCCCTAGGAACTGACTCGGTGGCCTCATCTGGCCAGAATGACTGAGAATGGCACCGAGACAGGTTCAGCCCCCAAGAGCGGATGGGCTGGGGCATCCACATACACCACACAGGCCGGGAAGGTCTCTGCAAGCAACTTCTCAGCAAAGAGAAAGGCCATTTGACCTGGGCTGCCTGCAGTGCCTCTTTTCTGAGCAGATCTGGTTCTCTGAGTCAGTGGGTCTCCTTCTCTTCCTCCTCCAGCTCAGGAAATGACTTGGGCAGGATATCAACCCAACCTGGGGTGCAGTATGGAACAGCGGTTAAAGGCCTGTGTTTGACTCTTGCCCCGTGTCAACGGGCGACGTGGGTGGTGGGCTCGCCTTTCTGAGGCTCGGTTCCCCCAGGCTGTAAGTTGAGGTGAGTTCCCACAGGAGCAAGAGCTCGTAGGTCGTCCCAGGTGCTCTGCCACGCTCTCTGCCCCAGCTGCCTGCCCTCTTCCCTCTGTCTTGTCTCTCCGCATCCTGCTCCCTGTGTCCTCATCACTGCAGCTGATCCAGGATTTCTGGGTCTCCACTTCCTCAAGGTCTTTTAGCCTCTGCCCCAACTTCCACATTTTCTTGGCATTCTCCAGTGACAGTTTCTGCGAGAGACAGGGGGAGAATCATATCCATCAGCCCATCTTTATATTTTTATTGTTATAAAAGATACATCACATAAAATTGACTACTTTAACCACTTTTTGGACCTCTGGTGTTAGCTTTTCTTCTCTTTTTTTAAATTTTTATTTTATATTGGAGGATAGTTGATTAACAGTGTTTCAGGTGTGCAGCAAAGTGATTCAGTTATACATATACATGTATCTATTCTTTTTCAAATTCTTTTCCCATTTGCTTTACTACAGAGGATGGAGCAGAGTTCCCCGCACTATACAGACAGCAGTTTCACCCACCTGACCGTTGGTTATCCACTCTAAATATCGCAGTGTGTGCCCGTCAATCCCAGCACCCCCCAATCCATCCCCTGCCCCCAGCAACCACAGGTTTCATTCTCCAAGTCTGCGAGTCTGCTTCTGTGTTGCAAAGAAGTCCGTTTGTGTCATTATTTTAACTGTTTTAAAGTGTACAGTTCAGTGTACACCTCAATACATACATTAAGTATGTTCACAATGTTATGCCACCATCACCACTGTCTCATTTCCCAACTTTTCACCAACCCAAACGGAAACCCAGTAACCACTCTTCCCCTTCCCCCAGCCCCTGGCAGCCACTAGTCTGCTTTCTGTCTCTATGGATTTGCCCACTTTGGATATCTCACACTAGTGGAATAATACAATATGTGGCCTTTTGTGTCTGACATAGCATCATGTTCTCAAGGGTCATGCATGCTGTAACATGAGTCAGTGCTTCATTCCTTTTTATGGCTGAATAATATTCCATTGTATGGGTATGGCGTGTTTTGTTTACCCATTCATCATTTGATGAACATTTAGGATTTTTCCACCTTTTGGCTACTATGACTAGTGTACTGCTACAAACTTTCATGTATAGGTTTTTTTTTTTTTTGAACACTTGTTTTCAGTTCTTTTGAGTACATACCAGGAGTGGAATTGCCAGGTCATAGGATAATTCTGTGTTTAACTTATTGGGGAACACTGCCAAACTGCACTCCATAGCAGCTGCAACATTTTACATTCCCACCAGCCATGTATCAGTACAAGGGTTCCAATTCACCACACGCTTGCCAACACTTGTTATTCTCCTTTTTTAAAAAAATTACGGTCATCCTAGTGGGTTCGAAGCCTATCTTATTTTAACCTCAGCAGGCAGCAGTCTCTCTGCAGCCTATAAAATGACTGACAGCTTTTCGTGGCCATTCAGCTTGCTGGGGAACAGTAGAGTGGGAGGAGCCTGGAGTCTGCATCAGGAAACTGAGGTCTGCCCAGACGAGCTGACTTTTCTGAAGTCACATAGGTAAGAAGTGCCAACGGTGGGATTTGATTTCAGGTCTTCTGGCTTGACAGTGAGACTCAGGTTTCTCGAGGATCTCTGAGATGCCTTCTCAGATCCCAATTCTAGTCAACTTTGGTTCTGAGAAAGATGGTTCTCATCCCCAGCTGGGGGTGGGGGAGGAAGGCAGCTTTTAGAATTGGAGCAGGACAGGTCGATGGAGCTTATCTGGTTCAAGCCCCTGGTTTCCAGTTGTCCAGGCTCTAGAGGGGCTTGACTTGCCTGGGGTCCTAGAGTGAGAGCTCTGCAGAGCCCATGCTCCAGCTGTCCACATCCGGTACTCAGTTCTCTGCCCCATGCCTCATGGCATCTTTGAAAGGCAAGGTTAATTCCCATGAAAAGCACAGCACAGCAAAGTTAGCATGAGACCGAGGGGCAGGGCAGAGAGTTAGAGCCAGTTGCTGAGAGTAAGAAAATGTCAGAAAATGGGGAATCATCCACAGAGTGCTTGTGGGAGGTATCATATACTCTGTGGTCAAAGCCACAGAGACAGCTATCTGGCAAGCCTTCTTTCTCCCCCAGAGTTCATGGCCACGGCTGCTTTCCTAGAAGCTGGGACCACCACGTCCCAAGCCCACTCTTCTTCCCAGTAATGGTTTTCACAGCAAAGAGCAGCAATTTTGGAATCAGGCCCAGGTTCCCAGTTGTTATATTGGTCAAAGCAAGTCACGCTGCCAAGCCCAATGCCAGTGGGGCTGGGAAGGGCAGGGGAGGAGTGAGGAATTATGACCTAGTGATGCAGCCTACCACACCCGCCTTGCAGGGTTGCTGGGAGGGAGGATTTGTTCACTCATTCATTCAGTGTGTATTTATTGAACACTTGCCAGGCACTGTGCTGAGTGCCGGCTACGTAGCAGTGAACAAGACAGACACAAGTCCTTGCCCTCCTGGAGCTTGCATTCTAGTGAATAAAGCCCCTGATTTATCCACAAACATTTACGAGTGGTTTGCACAGGCGTTGGAGACAAAGACGTCCACAGCAGCCTCTCTGCCCTCAGCGAGCTCCTGGCCCATGAGAAAACCAGACATATAGACACCCAATTACAACACAGTTGGGACAGGAGGCAACAAGCATGTGTGAGCTCCAGAAACACCTGGCACAAAGCACACTCCCTCTCGGAGCCTCTCTCCTCTCCCTTCCCTGTGCCAGACCTCCTTCCCAGCCACGGGCCAGGTTTTCAAGCGACCCAGGCCAGCCAGCTTTGCAGAAAGTCGATCAAGAGCTCTCAGCAGGCCCCTGCCGGGGCACAGTGCAGAGGAATTAAGTGCAATGAGCGAAACTGAGCCATCACGAGTAAGGAGCACTTGCTCCCCCTTCCCGAGACTGATGGGGTGACTGGAGAGGAGGATACAGATCCCACGGCTGAATCACACATCCTGGGAACCTCGATAACAGCGTGGATGGGTGACAGCAAACAGGCCTTCTGCCTACAGGGCTGAAAACGCAGTGCTTCTCGGGGTGAGCCGGAGGTCAGGGATCAGACAGCGCTCCCCAGAGATTGCTACCGTTTTCCCGAGTCTAAGGAGATGGAGTAAATTGGTTTAATGGAGTGGAGTCTCGTTGTCATGGTGGCAGGAGGAGAGCAGCCTGATCACCCTGCCCCAGACTAACGATGTTAGGTTTGGCTTGGGGTGAATGTGGCCAGCATCATTCAGGGGAACTCGATTTGGCCCACGGTGTATCGTCTTTCTGATAATGGCTGTATGCCCTGTCCTACTCCCCTTGGGCAGGCTAGAAACCTATGGCTGACGCCTCCCCCCACCCCTAAGGGCCAATCAGTCTGTAGGTTCTGCTGGTTCCTCCTCCCAAATGTCTCTCCTGTCTCCCCCTTGATTGTCGCAACAGTCCCCGCCTGGTCTCATCCGCTTTTCACACAGCGGAGATTTTGCTAGAACTCACACTTGATCACGACTGTCTCCTGAGGAACACCCACACCCCAGCACACTCTGAGCTGTGCTGATTCCTCCCACTGCCATGACTGTAGTGTCTGATCTTCTTATCCTTGTTGCTCTTCTACTTGTCTCCACTTGGCAAACACCTGCCTCTCCCTGAAATCTCAGTTCCAATCTCCTTTTCTGTCAGGGCTTCTCTGTCACTTTTGTCCCCTACCTCCCTTCCCACCCAGTTAGTGTGGACCACTGCCACCCCCTGTATACATCCAGCATCCATCTCCCATCCATCAGGACTGTGAGGGTGTTCAGACAGTCTTCATTTTTTGACTCCTTTCTAAAGAGTCATAATAAATATAGCTAGTAATTAGACAAAACACTGAGCATTTCTGTTATGTTCAGCATGGTTTGACAACTTTACATGCACTAATTCACTTAATTTCTCGACATTCCATTTAATGGGCACTATGATTACCTCCTGCTTGAAAGATTAGGGAATTGAGGCATTAAAAAAAACTAAGTAACATGCCCAAAGCCACATAGCTAGTAAGTAAGAGAGCCAAGATTTTGAACCCAAGGGAGCAGCGGGGAGAGAGAAATGGATGGAGAAGACAGGAACAGGAGAAAGAAGAGACAGGGCGAAGGGAGGGAGGGGAAGGAGCTAGAAATGAATCTTTGTTATTTTTATTCATTGAGATTTGGGGGTTGTTTGTTACCGTGGCAGATCCTAGCTTGTCCTGACCGATAGATTGAATAACAATGTGTAGACACGTTAGAAGAAGGACTATTTGATCAGGAAGGACAACAAAGAGCTTCCATAAAAGAGAATGCAAGGCCTCGCCTGGTCAGTCCTCAGCAGGGGCTGGTTGGTTTCTGTGTGGCTGGCTCTTTGTGACCCAGGAGAGGAAACATCGTGAATGCGCCAGGAGCTTGCAGCCTGAACAGGATGAGGGGACTAAGTGTGTTCAACGGGAAGTCATCCAGCTCTGGCTGCCCACAAGAGAAGTGATGAATTGAAATGTCTGATTCCCTAATAACCATCAAGTACCAGAGAGCACCTGAGGTGGAATGGTTAAGTGTGTGTTCCCAGGGAAGACCTGCTTCATCTGGCTGTGTCACAAAGCAGATGGAGACAGCTGACTGGGAAGGACTGTCAGTCCCTGGGAATTGCCTTCATCTGCTTCCCAAACATTGCCACAGCCAAGAGGAAAGCCAGAGACCCTGCTGGTGGGGCCATTGACAGGATTCTACTGGGCACGACTGCAGAAAAGGAGTGAAGTAAAGCTGTCAGTTCGTTTGGCCAGCGTCTAGGCTAGCCAAAGCCCTGGTCTCACCTCCTCACTGTGGGCTATAACTCATGCAGTTTACTATCAGCCAGATGGCCTGGAGGGCACACTCACCCCATCTATGTGCTGGGAGCCGTAGTCCAAGTGCTGGTTGCATACCAGCTTCCCAGTTTTTTCTTCATTAACATGTCTTTAGGCATTTTTTCCCCCTATTCTTCTTCCCCCCACCATGAAATTTTAATACCAAAAATATGCTCTGTACTTGTTTGTGTACTATATGCATACCTGTGCTTTAAATATAAAAAGAGTTAAGTTTTTTTTCACACACACCCCACCCAGAAGAACCAATTTTTACCCCTGTGAAGATGCTGTGCTTCCCATTGAGAACACATGTACACTAAACCCTCAGATAACCAGTTTCTGCTATCAGTCCCATCGGATTTTAGGGAAGAGAAGCAACTTACCAGAAAAGAAATTCTTTTTGCATAGTGACACCTCCTCCAGGAAGCCTCCCATCCACCTTGAGCCAGAATTGAGCTTTCTAACATCACTGCATGTGCTGTTTTCCTGCACGTTCACATGGCTGTCTTTACATACCTGTTTCCCTCCTGAGTTGACAAGTTCCTTGAGGGCAGAGCCTGTGTCTCTGTGCTTTACTTCCTGTCTCAGTGCCTGGCACATAGTAGGAGCTTCACTGATCATTAAAGCAAGACGAAACATGAAAGTTGCTTTGTCTGGGCCTGGGGACCCGATGCAGGGTGCAGCTGTGGTACAGTCACTGTCACTGGCACAGCACACCCTGGCATAGTCAGCTCCTAGTTGGGAGCACCAAACAATTTCATTGAGGCATGGAGAGCTGACTGACAAGCCTGTAATAACATTCTAATGGCCTGAGTCCAATTCCCAATAAATTACTTAAGTTTCTGCAGTAATGGAGCTGGCATTTTCATTAATACTTCTGATTAATTGTCTGCCCTAGAAAAAAAAAAAAAACATCACCATCACAATCATGATCTCACTAGTTCCCTGCAGAGAGAATCCCAGCGGCCTGAGGTTTTCCACCGGATGGGAGTTGGCGAAAGTCAAAGGGAGAATCCTCTGCCCCCTGGAACCCCACATGGCCTTGGGAACAGAGGAGTGCCGGCTCTGAGCCCGGCTGCCCGTACTTGAATCCAGACCTCACCACTTACTGCCGGGGCCTTGAGTTACTTCAACTGCTTCAGTATCTTTATCTGTCAAATGGGGATAATAATAATTCTTATCTCATAGGTTGATGGGAGGATTAATTGAGTTGGTACAAGTAATGTCCTTAGCACAGAAACTGGCACATGGTAAGCATGCAGTAAATAATGCCTATTATTATTTCATTTTGGTTGCTGTTCTATTCTTTTTCCTCCAGAAAGCTCAGGGAGCTGCATCGCCTTGGAAGACGCAGAACTGCATGTTTGGGAGCAGGGCTACTTTAGTAGGGGAAGGCAGCCTTTGGAGAACTATAATGTCCACTTAACAGGGCTTTATTAAGCTGCGAGTAGTGAAAATCTGCAAATTTGGATTCACATCCTGGCTCCACCAGTGGCTGACTTGGGGACCCTACACAAGTGCCTTCCCCTATTGAGCCTTCCCAAAAAATGAGGGTGATATTTTTTATGCTCTGGGGTAGTTTTGAGATCTGATGAGACAGTACAAATGGAAGCGTCTGGTGCTCATAGCTGGTCTTTTGTTTATTTATTCAATCAGCAGCTTTTATTGAGCACCTACTGTAGGCCAGGCACTGAGCTAGGCACTGGATATCAGCAAATTGGTGCCATCTCCATGGAGCTTTCCATCACAGTAGTTAAGATGGACAATGACCAGGTGGACAGATCAATGTGTAATGAACGTCAGCAGGCAGTAAGTGCAGTGGAGGAAAGATAAAGCATGGTGGGGAACAGAGAAGCTGGGGCTGCTTCCAGAACGGGTGTTCAGAGAGGGTCTTTTGCCAGAGGTGATGCCTGAGCATCTGAGGAGAGGTTTTAATAAATCGAGAGAGCAAGCCATGTGGCCATCAGGGGGAAGAGTTTTAGGGGGAGGGAACAGCATGAACAAAAGCTGGAACATGCTTCTGCCACTAACTTTTTCTTTTTCTTTCTTTCTTTCTTTCTTCTTCTCCTTCTTCTCCTTCTCCTTCCTCTTCTTCTTCTTCCTCTTCTTCCTCTTCCTCTTCCTCTTCTTCTTCCTCTTCCTCTTCTTCCTCTTCCTCTTCCTCTTCTCCTTCTCCTTCTTCTTCTTTCTTCTTCTTCTTCTACTTCTTTTGCTGCTGCTGCTGCTTCTTCTTCATTATCTGTGAAGGCCCTCCTCACTACTGCCTTTCCTCCTCTTCTTCCTCTTCTTCTTCTTCTTCCTCTTCTTCTTCTTCTTCTTCCTCTTCCTCTTCTCCTTCTTCCTCTTCCTCTTCTCCTTCTTCTTCTTTTTCCTCTTCTCCTTCTCCTTCTCCTTCTATTTCAAATAATTTCCTCCCCAGAGCCAATAAGACAGGGGTGTGGGCAGGAGCTCACAGGGCCTAGGTACTCAGGTAGGGGCTGGGTAAGGGGGCGGGTCTTTGTTTTCATGTCTGCACATTGGATTAGCTGTGAAAGCCGGCACTCCCTCTGCCTGAGGCTCCCCTCTGCATGGGAAAGAGGCAGCGTTTGGAACTCCCTCTTCAGCATCCTCTTGCTTAGAGACCCCATCTGGCATTTATCAGTCTCTGCATCTCTCATGCTCCTCCCAGAGCCACACGGACCTTCATCCAGTTTCTTAATCCAGCCCTCTCTTGCCTCTGGACCTTAGCCCAGGCTGTTCCATCTGCCTGGAACACACTTCCATACACCCGTCTTCACTTGGCTAACTTTTACTTATCCCTTACGTCACTGCTTGTCCTCTGGAATCCAGCCTTCCCGGATGTCCCCAGGCTGGGTAGGGTCCCTCTGCCTTGCCTACCCCCTTTGACTGTCCCCATCACTGCCGTGATCACACTGATTGTAACCGTGATTCATTGTCTGCGCCTCCACTAAGTAGCATGTTCTTTCTGGGCAGGTCCATGTCTTATTTGTTCTGTCCTCTCTAGGGCCCAGGATCTGGTACCTAGTGAGCATGTAATAAATATTCGCCCTGAGCTGGAGATTAGGGATCTCAAGATAGGAACGCAGGGTCTCTGCCCTGAACATCCCAGGTCTGTCTGGATGGCAAGACAAGATGAGGTAACAGGATAATGTGCCTTCACTACAAAGCATTGAGAGGAGAAAGGCATAGAGGCCAGAGGATACAGCAGGAAAGAGCCAAGGTCCAGGAGGCCAGAAATTACAAGTCCTTGATACGGCCAGCAGGTTAAGATGAGTGGAACGCTTGGCCGAGGTCAGATTTGGCCCCCTCCGAGCCCGCACACCACGATCCCCTGCCTCCCATATATCCCAGTTATGCTGCTGGATGTGGTCAGGACCTCACCCTCCAGAATCTGGGTTTATCAGCGGCCAGACTTACAAGGTATAACAGGCCAGAGGGAGTCCAGGCTGCTGCCAGGTAGGCTGGGCCTTCTGGAGACAAGAGTTCACGTAACTTTCTGCAAAGCTGCTTCTGCTGACGACCAGTTCCATAAAAGGTCTCCTATAAGCCACACCTGCTCTGGGAGATTCTCACTGCTCATTAGCATATCAAAGGCTCTGAACCGTCCTGCAGGGGGAAGACTCTGGGTTAACCTTAGTAGCCCTGTTTCCCAAACTTAATTGAATGAGGAGTCCTCCGAAGGTTCTGCAGACCTACTCCAGGCAAAGCAGATCTAACCCTTCTCTGTGCAGGCAACAACAGAGAAAGTTAAAAGAATTACATTTATTGTGCCATTACTTTTCCTTCGAGGTGGGTGAGAGAGTAAATGAGACGGAGGAGAGAATTACAACCGGGGATGTCAAGCGGCTGTCTTACAAGGAATATTCTATTTGCCCAGGGAGAAGGTTTGCAGAATATAAAGGACCATTTCTTCCCTACAACATCCCTGGAGAGAAAGGAGGGAAAAAGGGAAAGAAGCCCTCCATTGACCACTAGAGATGGGAGCATTTCTGTTGGTTTCATTTACATAAGTGTCCTTGGCAATTTGTCCCAATTTGTCTCATTACAAATGATATAAACATCCGGCGAAATCACAGACAAAATGGGACTGTTTAAATGCTGCCTGATTAAAAGCCCCGGGTTGCCTGCAATAACTTGCACGCATGCTAATAGTTTCCCTGCAAGGACCTTGGTTCCAAAGTTCTGGGAGCTCAGGGAGGGTCCCCAGGCCTAGTGTGCCCCATGACTGCAGCTCTCCACAAAGAGCCTTGTAAGAATACACTGTCACAGTTCAACATCTGGCCTGCCTCACGCTGTTGTGAGACATCACATAACCAGAAGCCTCCTAAGGACAGAGACCCTGTCCTGTCCATCACTGGATGCTCAGAACCCAAACAGTGCTGACATGTGGTGGGTGCTCAATAAATAATTACTGAAGGGATGGTTGGATGAGTGAGTAAGTTGGCGATTCTATGGGCAATATCACTCGAGTCTGAAAAGCACTGTACCAATGAGGGAACTCTTTCATAGCCTCATCTTTCAGAACACCTCCCCTTCAAGTCCTTTCCCAGTACCTCCATTAGAAGTGGCACAGTCGGGCACTGGTATCTGATGGACCCGGCTCATAGCCTGGCTCATAATCTTGGGCAAGTGGCGAAACTCTCTGAGGTCCAGCTTACCCCTCTGTATGACTGGAGAGTGAGCCCTGCCTCTCACAGGGTGGTTGTGATGTTTAAAGAGATGATGGATGCAAATGACCTCCTGGGAACCTATAGGCAGGAGGCACGTAAGAAGGTCTGTTAGATTAGAGTGAGTTTCTAGCAGGACCTGAGGAGCTCAAAATCAGACCTGGAGTGAAGGTGACTTGGCCAAGGGGATTCTCACCCCTGAAGCCTGGCAGAGGGTGCCAGCAGGGTCCACCTGTTCCAAGTGCAGAAACACTACATGTGCTGCTTTGACCCAAAACACTGGGAGCAATTGAAAGCAACTGAGAGAGGAGATGATTAGAATACAGGCCTTCCAGCTTTTGCTGTTCTTGCCCCTTCATTAGTTGCTGTGTGATCTTAATAAAACGTCTTGCCCTCTCTGTACCTTTATGTAACAATCTGATAAGACGAATGTTGATTCATGGCACTAGGGAAAATTAGAGGATCCTGCGAGTCCCTGACACTGTTAACACTGGATTCTATCCACCTTTCAGTTAGGGGTCTTCAGACCTCTGTGCCACCATCC
The DNA here is from genome assembly GCF_002837175.3 of Physeter macrocephalus. Lineage (NCBI taxonomy): Eukaryota > Metazoa > Chordata > Mammalia > Artiodactyla > Physeteridae > Physeter > Physeter macrocephalus. The sequence goes on from NC_041215.1 coordinate 2,303,397, forward strand.
CCAATCACAGAGTTCCAGCTGGGAGGAAGGGTAAGGGGTCTGAAGAAGGAGATAGAGGAAAGGGAGGAAACAGGGCCAGAACCCCCTCAGCAGATGGCAGGAGCAGGGGCAAGTGGGCCAAGATTCAGACCCAAAGTCCACCACTTACTAATGTCAAGAGTGTCCTGAACTACAAACTTCTGAACCTCAATTTACTCACCTTGAAAATGGAAATAAAAACACCTACCGGGCTTCCCTGGTGGCGCAGTGGTTGAGAGTCCGCCTGCCGATGCGGGGGACACGGGTTCGTGCCCCGGTCCGGGAAGATCCCACATGCGGCGGAGCGGCTGGGCCCGTGAGCCATGGCCGCTGAGCCTGCGCGTCCGGAGCCTGTGCCCCGCAACGGGAGAGGCCACAACAGTGAGAGGCCCGCGTACCGCAAAAAATAAAAATAAAAAAAAAAACACCTACCATACAATGTGTTGTAAAAACTAAAAAAGGGTCTGGTTCATAGCAGATGTTCAAAGGATGTCAGTTCCATTTTCCTTCCCCTTAGAGATCTTTGTAGTAGATGTTGGGGTGTCTTCCCAACACCCATTCCACGCTTTCCCTGTCCCGTAGCAGCTGAGATGTAATCCTCCCACCTCCAACACTGGGATTGGTCTCTCATGGGCTTGAACCCAGCAGTTTAATCCCACTAGTCCCCTTGGCCTTAATCATTGATGTAGGGAAGAGGCACATGGCCTAAGTTGGTTCAGTAAGATTTAAGCTCAGAAATCTGGCCTATTGATTAGAAAGAGAAAAGCTTTCTCTAGAAGGAGTTTGGTACGAGAGTGAGAGCTAGAGCTGCTATCGCCACTTTGCTACTCTGAAGAAACTAGCTGTGAGAACAAAACTAACTTGAGGAGGGGGCAAGCATCATAGAAAATGATGCCAAAGTCCTGATCAAACTGTGCCTGAAGCACCTGGACTCCTTAGATCCACGAGCCAGTGAATTCTCTATTTTTCAAGCCGGGTGAAGTTAAATTTTAGGAGACATCAAACAAACAAACCTAACTAACACAAAAATCTTCATTATTCAACACTCCTGAACCCACCCCCAAGTCCACTGGGAGCTTGTTTTTCATGAACCAATTTAGATATGCAAATTCACTTGCATTAATTGGCTCTTCAGGGAATGGTGTTTGTTCTCTCTGAAGTCATTTAAAACTCAGAGCAGTATAGGGGCCCTCCCCATGGACCTAGGGATCCTCTTGACTCACAACCTGGACGCTGCTTTCTGGATCCCCGCACTCCCTTTGCCCAGGGGATCTGCTGTAGTATACAAAGTTGTCCTTCTCTTGGTCGTACTAGGAGGCAGTGGCAGGGAAGCTGGAAAGAAGCAAGATAGGGCTGCAGAAATACCAACTTCAGAGTCAGGGAGACTCAGGTCAGCATCCAGCCTCTATTTCTTCCAAGCTTCCAAAGTTACATCACCTCTCTGAGCCTCCATTTTCCCATCTGCAAAACAAAGATAATAATACCTATATGGGCTGTTATGAAGATTTCAAGACATCACATGTACAAAATACCTGGCTGAGAGCCTGTGGGGTAGTAGGCATTTCACAAATTGTAGCTGTTGTTTAGATTTTATCATTACCATGGTTGCCCTTCCTGTGTTCCATGGGTAGCACGGATCTAAGATTGTAGGGGCTGCAGATTTCTCGGTGGAGTAGAAGTAGGTAGGTAATACGTGACGGTGTCACTTGTGAGCACAGAGCATTGTTTGGGGGAGGTGTGGTGGGATGGTCAGCAGCCACATAAGGTTCAGCATCCAAGTCAGTGACACGCCTGTTCCAGGTCTTTCTCAAGGTCAGTGGTGCCTTTCTTTTTATCAGTTTTCAGAGCTATCAATGTGCAGAGTACTGGCTCCAGAAATGATGGGAGAAGAGAGATGAAAAGATGAATGAAGACCGGGCTTCCCTGGTGGCGCAGTGGTTGAGAGTCCACCTGCCGACCGCGGGGCGGCTGGGCCCGTGAACCATGGCCGCTGGGCCTGTGCGTCCGGAGCCTGCGCTCCGCAACGGGAGAGGCCACGGCAGTGAGAGGCCCGCGTACCGCAAAAAAAAAGAAAAAAAAGATGAATAAGACCAAAAGCCCTGTCCTCAAGCTGCTCATAAACCAGGGTAGATGGCTTTGGCGTCTAACAGCCCTGAGCTCAACCCTGGTTCCCCGGCTGAGCAGCCATGTGACTTACGGCAAGTCAGGGCCATTTTCTGAGCCTCAGTTTCCTCCTCTGGGGAAAAAGAAAACACAAGGAAATAATAACATATGTCTCCCTATTTGTTGAAACATAATGAAAAGTAGAGGATGCAGGTGGCTTGCACAGGCCCTGGGGCAAAGTAGCACCGGGAGGGAATCAGTTTCTGTTGTTTTCAGCCACCCCAGTTTGTGGTACTTTGTTACGGCAGCCCTAAGAAACTAAAATACCCCTTCTGCCTCAACCCTCTCGCCTTAAACAAAGCAGATGTGAAAACCACCTCGTAAGGCTCCAGGTTAAGGAAGTGTGGGATGCAAGGGGCTGTAAGGATGCGCAGGAGGGGTTGAACCTGGAAATGGGGGTGATAGCGTCGCCCTCTGGTGGTGGCTTGCAGACTAACAGGATGGGCATGCCAAGCGCGGGGCCCACAGAAGTGCTCTGGGGAGAGTTCTTAATCCAGCATCAGGAGTGCTCTGTTGGGGACTCTGAGCCACCAGCCCCGCAGAGCCATTTTTAGCAGGAGCTCAGCGACACCCGTATCCCAGGCGGGAAGCCAGGCCCTGCCTTCACTCCAACCCCAGGCTCTCCGAGGCTCTGGGCCTCCTGCCCCTGATGGCTGGTCTCTGGGGGAAAGGGCCCTGCCTCATGCACTGACCTGGGCAATCAGTTGCTCAGCCCACCTTTCAGCCCCTGGGGCTGGGGATTCCAAGCCTCTTTAACTGGGGGCAAACTCAGTAGAATGATACTACGTGCCAGCCATTGTTCTAGGTACTGGGGGCGCAGCAGTGACCTTGAAGGAGAAGATTCCTGATCTGGTGGAGCGTAGAGTCAAGTGGGGGCTGGAGAGGCAGGAAATGAATTAATAAGTAAGGGAACCAGAAGGTAACAGATCCATGGATTGGTCTAAACACAATGGGGTACAGACGACAGAGAGCTTCATTTTCTCCAAACTGTTTACAATCCTCTAGTCTCTCATATCCCTCTGTCTTTATTTTATAATGTCTCTGACTGTTCTCCTAGCTTTGCAATCACTTCAGCTCTCGTCTCAGGAGTAATTTCAGTTTTCAAGTGTCTGAAAGTCCCATCCGGTTAGAACTTCAGTCTCACGTGCAGTTTTAAATTTCTCGCCTGTCTCGGCACTCAGACCTGGCGGGGGGGTTGGGGGAGGCACAGCCAGCCTGCACTTCCAAACTTTTCCCTCCCTTCCTAACCTTCCTGCGTCTGGCGCAGGGCAGCGGGGAGGCTTGGCTGAGGAGAGGCAAGGGTCTTTGGACTTGGCTGGAGCTGCTGATGATTTTCTCCCAGCCAGCATGGCTGTTCTATCACGTGGCGTGCTGTCAGCTTCCAAATGCTGGCTCTTTCGTGGGACTCCTTGGTGGAGGGCTTTCTTTCTCCCAGCCTGTTGTAGATAGTTGCCCTTGTCAGCTGAGCTTCTGTAAGCATCCTTGTGTCCCCAGCTGCTGGGCCACCTTCACCCCATTAGTCACAGCCTCTCTCTGCCTAGGGGTCCTCTTGTCCAGGCAGCAGCCCTCTTGGCAGGGGTAGGGGGAGGGTATCTTGTGCAAATGCCTCAAGCCTGCTTACCTTCCTCAGCCCCCTTGGCCGCAAGAAACTGGCAAACTTCCGCTTTACCAAAGGGCAGCGCCCAGCTGCCCTCTCTCTCTGTAGGAGGCCACCTGAGGCTGCTTCAGCACAGCCCCCCACCTCCTGAATTCTCCAGGGGGATTCAGCCTCCAATCTTACGTTCATATACACCCCCCAGACCCCAGGGACTCAGGAAGCTCTCCCAAGGGCTCTGTCGCCAAGCTTCAGGCCTGAGGCTGCACTAGGTGTCTGCCACTCAGGACCCCCTACTATGGCATGAAATGCCAGCTCCCTTTCACATGGGCACCCTCACCTCTGGGAGGAGTTCTGGCTCCCCATCACTGGGCTGTGACCCCGGGGAGAGCCCCCTCATGAAAAGGAAGGAGGAAAATCAAAAGTGCACTTACTCCTACAAATTCCCTTCCCCCCATCTCCTTAGGAATGTCTATCCTCTTGTACACTGGCTTGGGATGGTTAGTCACAAAACCCATCGCACTTTCTCTCAGCAAGTCTAACATGCATCCAACAACTCTGTTTGTTCTATTTATGTATCTAGGGTTACTTCCCAGCCGTTGTCCCCAGATTGTAAGCTTTAGCCAAAATCCTGGGCAGCAGGATGTCTTCATCCACCTTCTGTTACAATGATTACAGAGGCGCAAAGGTTTTGAAGGGCAGGAAAACAATATAATGCGTTACAGCGTAACTGGGTTGGGAACTGGGCAGCAGTGCTGCTTTGGACCCAGGGATCAGGTCTCACTGAGGAGCCACAGGGCCACGAATGGGGCGCAAGCATCACAGACCTGGGGAAGAGCTTGGGCAAAGCCCCATGGTGGGAACAACATCACTGGGCATAACAAAACGAAAGATCCCCAAAGTGTAGTGAGCGATGGAGTAAGTGGCGTGGGGTAAGGCCGGGGAGGAGGCTGAACCCTGCCCTGCAGGTCTTGCAGGCCATGGCGAGGAGTTTGGAAGTCGCTGGAAGGTCTGAAGCAGAGGAGGGTATGACCACACTGGTAGCCCTTGTGGAGACCGGACTGTATGCGTGCCAGGCGTTATGCTAAGCATGTTTGAGTCATTGTTTCCTTTAACTCTTAGAATCACCCTGCCGTCCAAGTCTGAGTACTTGCGTTCAACAAACAGGGAAACTGAGGCTCAGCCACTTGTCCAAGCCTCCCCAGCTGTTAGATGTGAAGGCTGCAATTCAAGCCCGGGACTCTTAGGCTCCCGGCACTTGGCTCTTCCAATGAGAGCATGCTGGCTTTCCAAGAGGGGTGCAGAAGGCACCCCGCCCCCTTTCACCTCAGCCACCCTGAGCTGGTGTCACTGCTCCTGACAGTAAGCCAGGAAACCAACCAACCAACCAACCAACGGGTGCTGCTGGGAGGGAGGGTCTGGGGTGCGTGCTTCAAGTTGACTAGAAATTCCCTGTGCAGCTAACCATGCTGGACCAGGGGCAGGGACACTAACACGGGGGGTGGCCAGGGGTGGGAAGGGTCTTCGGTCGCTGTCCCTGACTCTGGAGCCCCGAGGCACCCTGCCCCGCCCTCCTGCTGCCCAGGCAGGAGTCAGAAGCTGGACCTTTCAGGGCTGCAGCCTGAGACATGGGCGGGTGAGGGGCACATTGCAGCGAGGCTGTCACACAAGTTCCGTGTAGTGACATTTATCTTTGGGGTGGGGGGAGGGACTGGCATGGTTACTTCAGCATTTGAAAACATCTCCTAGATTTGAGAAACTCCCCCATCTAACAAGTTTTGGTGGGAGGCAGGGTCCACCTCCCTCTCGAGAAGCCCGGAAGAACGGATACTCACTTTCCCAGCCTCCCTTGCAGTGAGGGTGTGTGTGTGTGTGTCCTAAGCCCAGTGGGCTGGGGAGCCCGAGACAGGCAGGTGACCTTCCAGGGAGAAGGTGACCTGGTGACTGCAGCAGGAGCTGCAGCCAGTGTCCTCCTTGGGGGCCGATGTGGGCTGTGGTCCTGGCTGTCCCCCCTCCTTTTTGGGGTGTGGGTGTGTGTGTGTGTGTGTGTGTGTGTGTGTGTGTGTGTGTGTGTACTTCGCGGGGAAGACAGGAACAGGACCCCAGGCTCTGGCATAGGGCACTCTGTTTGCCCAATGGCTCTCAAAGAATGCTCCTGTGACAAAGCTGTTAATGGCCCTGAACAATATGAGAAAACAAAAATTATTATGTAATAGAGAATATCTATATCTCCAGGCCTGGCTCTCTGGCCTCCCAGGGCTGGTCATTAATCCCTTTTCTGCGTCAGCAGCCCGAGGCACAGTCCTTGCATCACAAGCCACTTGGGATGGAACCCTCAGGGGGCAGCCCTGCTGGGTCACATGCCTCCTGAATTGTGAGCAGGCTCTGCTTCTCGAGCGCCTTCAAGCAGATTTCCTCTGGCCCTTAGCAAGCCCCCTGCACTCCCCACTGGAACCAGCACCCGGCCAGCCTGGGGTGTTTAGCTCTCCCCAAGTGATGTACAAAAAGGCTGAGACTTGCCAGGGCCGAGGTGGGAGCCCCGCTCGCACCCTGCCCTCAGCCCTGCCCAGCACCGAGGCTGGGGACAGGCTTGTGCTTTAAGGGACCAGCTGGAGAGGAGAGGGGCCTGGGCCTTCCCTTGATTCCAGAGTCCAGGTGCCCCTGAGGAAACGTATCAGCAGCATGAGGAAGTCGGGTGTCCTCTCTCTCCAGCACATGTCAGAGCTTTTAATGAAAAGTTTTCATTCCCGAAGCCATGCCTGGTGTCATTCTGACAGTGTCGAGGGTTCCGGCCTGGCCCACCCTTTCTTCCTCCCCTGCTTTGTGGAGAAGCATGTGGGGATTTTCTGCCTTTGGGATCACCTCCACCCACTACACACACACACGCACGCACACACAGCATTCGAAAAAGAGAATGCAGCCAAAAGGGTCTCTCCTGTGGCATTTGGCCCAGATGGGGAACTGTTGGGCCCAGGCCCATGGCCGGCTGCCCCCTGCCCCCCGTCAGACACGCACACGGCCTCCTCCATCACCTAGAGGCCACACAAATCACCCCCAGGGCTCCTGTGAGCCCAAATCCCTTTATTCAAGCCAGGGCCTTTCACCCTCACAACAGCATGTGCATATCACGAGCCCCATTACTACAAGTGGGGAAACTGAGGCTCAGAGAGGTTGAGGTCCTTAAAATTGCACAATAGGTATTAGAGCTAGAATTTCAACTTCAGTCTCTCTGACTCCGAAGGGTTTGGGTTTGCTTTCTTCCCTGGCTCTAATGCCCCCCACCAGACCTTGTGAGAAAACTGCCAGGAACACTGTTTGCAGGGCAAAAAATCAATAACACATGTAATAAAGAAGAAGGCACTTATTTCTTCATAACTGTCATAAAAAGCAACATGGGGTATTTTCCATGCCCAGGATCTGGGCTCTAAAGCCATGATTTAAAGATCTCACTCCAGGTTTGGTTGTCCCGCTAAGAAGCCCATCAATATGTGAATGTTTACACACACACAGCACTGTGGCACAAACATTTCTGGTAATGGGGTGTCTCTTGGAGGGGAGCTCGGGGTTAATTTGCAGGATTCACATCTGGGGTTTGTGAGCAGCACAGGTTTGGCCCCCAGTCCCCTGGCGGGGACCTCTGGCCATGCACGGAGGGGGTCAGACAGAAAATCCGCGCCCTTGGCCTTCTGGCCTCCTTCCAGCCTGCAGCCCGTGTCACTGAGAGGAGCTCTGGGACCGGAGCCCACCCGGCGCTTCCCACAGACTCCCCCTCCCCCCAGCCCCCGCTGAGCACTTCCATCCATCAGGCCCCAGGCTGACTCCAGAATGCGAAATCACTTTGTCCCTCCTTCTCATCCCCTCCCGCCTCCTGCATCTATGGATTTGCTGTTCAGAAAACATCTGTTCCCTCCTTCACCCCTGACATAAGCATCAATCTCATGCTAGCCCAGCTGCTTAAACTCGCGGCCCTGGGAAACAGACACTCCTTCCTGACCCGGCACAGGTCTGGGGACTCTAAAGCAGGCCTGAGGGTCTGACAAGGGGAGTCATGGGGGTGGGGAAGGGGAGCTTGTCCACACAGGGACCTCCAGGCTAAGGTCCTAGGTCAGGGCCAGAAGGAAAGAGACAGATCAGAGGGGTAAGGCTGAAACTCAGGGGTCCAAGGGGAACATGACCTGTCCTGAGAGGGGGGCCTGGACAGTCAGGGCCCCACCAAGCCAGTCAGAGACCCATCTGCCCGATGTTGGGTGGGAGTGAAGAAGGGCCTCAGGCAGCCAAAAGAAGGCCCTGCAGCTGCGAAGCTATTGCAGCCCAGAGGTGGCAGTCAGATGCCTTGGTTCTGCTACACTCTCCCTCTGACTGCTCTAGCAGCCCTGGCCTCTTTGCCAGTGCTCAGTTATGTCAGGCTCACCCCACCCTGGCGCCCCGGCTGGCCCTCCTCTGGAGAGCTGGCCCCTCTGCATGCCGGGTTGCCTCAGCATTCAGGGCTGCCACCCCCCCCGGTCGCCCCCAGCCTCTGCATCCCCCGCACAGGCACGCCTAGTAGGGACACCAAACGCACCCCCAAACATATCTGGGAAATGGATTAAACCTGAACCTGAAAAAGGGAAACCAGACAGGCCAGGGTTTTGTGAAAGGAGATGATCCCCTCTCCCACTGGCCCCAAGGAAAGGACTTGGACCTGTCTGTCTGTCTGTCTGTCTGTCCGAACGGGGCTGGTGCTGAGGAGGGGCCAGCGGGCAAGTGCTGAGCAGACCCTGCCCAGGCTGCTAGGTATTCTGGGGGCACCTGATCCACTTCCTGGGCCAGTCTGGGCCTGTGGAGGGAGGGCAGGGAGCTGGGGTCAGGGGTTAGCTGGGCTTCTCTGGTGAAGAGCAGAAATGAGTGTGATGTGAACAGTAGGTAAATAGTCTGTGAGAATTTTGAGGGCAGATGCTGACTCTGGGGATACAGGAGTGATCCAGGCACAGTCCCTCCCCTCAGGAAACTCACAGCCATATCAGAAAAAGAGGCTAAAGATAGATGGCACGTAGTACGGCTCAATAAATATTTACTTAATGACTGCCGGGTGGATGAGACAGACAGCAGACAGACACTGATAATTCAATGTGCTGAATGCTATGACTCGATCAACATATGGTTATTGTTTCTACGATGCGCTGGTGAACACGAGTAATGAAGCAAGCGTGTGGTCTCAATTGCCTCTACCCAAGGTGGGCCAAAGGACCAAGAAAGACTTCCCAAAGGAGGGAACGTTTGGGCTGGGTCTTACGGATGAGTAGGAGTTCACCCAGTGCACAAGGGGAGAAGAGCGTCGCAGCAGAGGGGCAGCAAGTGCCAAGGCAGAGAAGCAAGAGAGAGCCTGGCCGGTTTGGGGAATCTAGAGTGTAGTTATATGACTGGAATGGAGAGGGGTGCCTTGGGACTTGGGGGAGGGCAGAAGAAAAGGCCCTTGCTAACTAATTTGGAGCCACTGTAAATTTTGAAACAAGGGAGGCATGTAAAGCAAAAAAAAAGAGAGAAAAGGGCACTCTCAGCAGGGGTATCAGCCTGGGCACCACATGGGGGTGTGAATGAGCACAGCACATTCAAGGAGCAGTGAGACCAGGTGTGGAGGGAGTCTCCTAGGAAACGATTATACCCCAAGGGAACAGGCATGGCCTTGTGATCTAGAAGGAAATGTCCGAGGAGGAAGGTTGGAAGAAAAGAAACAAATTGTGAGACTGTGTCTTAAAGATATTATTCCAGAGTGCAGCATCACTCCCATTTCACAGGTCCAGAAACTGAGGCTCAGAGAGAGCCATTCTGATTGGTGCTAGGTCCAGATAATCACATCTCCAAGGCTACCTCCTTCCCCCATTCATACCAGGTATAAGCAACTGAGAACAGCTTGAGTGTGGGTCAGTGGAGGGAACATTGGGTTAGGAATTAGGAGACCGGGCTACAGATTGTCAGTGACTTGCTGTGTGACCTTGCCCAGGTGATTCCCTCTCTGAGCTTCTGTTCCCTCTTCTAGGAACAGGGACAGTCAGCTCTGTGAGAGCATGTCTGCAGAGTTGCCTGGTACAGGAGAGAGCAGCTCCTGTCTGGAGCGCACTGGACAGGCAGCTTCCTCATCTGTGAAATGGGCATTAGAATTCCTCCCTCCCAGGGCAGCTGTGAGGATGGAAGCAGAAAATGTCTGTGAGAGCCTCAGCACCGTGCCTGGCACATAGTAGGTGCTCAGGAAACGCTGAGGGTATCTACCTGCCTGGCCCCCAAGAGCCACAAATGGGCTTCAGGAATCCAGGACAAGTCTGAGCCTTGGTGACTTGTCTCTGCCATTCTCCATATCAAAGGCTTTTCAAAAGCAGCTGGAGACCCAAAGAAAAGCTGTCCTGGACAGAATTTATTTGAAAAAACAAAAACAGAAAACAGATTTATCTCCCTGCATAGAGGGAGAGCCATCTTCCCAACCATGGAGCCACCAGGCCGCAAACTGCTGATTTTTCCTTCTTCATCAGAAGCCGAGAAAAAGGCTCTCTAGTGGTGATAACAATCTCTTGCATCTCCCCCAGATGCTGGGCTGGAGCTGGGGCTGCCATGTGCTCCCAGCCTCTCCTTGGGGGGACCTCTGGCTCCCCTCCTTCCCACCTTTAAGCCCTGGGGGCCAGTGAGACCACAGACCTGGGAGGTATCCCAGCTCAGCCACTGACGAGCTGGTGTCATTTCCCCTCCTTGATTCCTGAAACGTGATAACCTAAGGATGGACCAGCTTCCGACTTTGCCTTCTCTGCAGGCCATTCTCTGCTCGAGGATGAGGCTGCGGGGGTGGGGGGGACATTTGATACAGTGGAAGAGCCTTGACTTTGAGTCAAGGGAGCCTGGGCTGGAATCCCAGCTCTGCACTTACCAGCTGTATGACCTCAGGCAAGCAGCCTGGCCTCTCTCAACCCCAATTTCCACATCTACAGTGTCTACAAATGGGAACAGAGCTATGGTGAGGATTGAGTGGGACAATCGGAGAAAAGCACCCAGCACAGCACCTAGCACACAGTCGGCTGTCCTCAGGGTTCCCTGGCATGGGTTGGGGGTAGGGAACTTTGAGTCCAGAGTAAGCCAGGAAGAGGCCTCCAAGAGAGGCCTCCTTCTCTTCCACGGGGAAGAATTGTGAATCCCCAGGTCTAAGAGAAGCCAGTCCTCATCGTGGGGTCAGAAAAAGCATCCTCTTTTCAAGGGGTGGTGTCTGGGGGGATCAGGCCACTGACCTCTCCTGGGCAGATTCTCAGGGTCTCATTCCTTCAAGGGCCCTGGAAGCCAGGAGCTTGGCGTGGTATGGGCGCCACCTGGTGTCCAAAGGCGGCTAGACAGACCTGACCTGAAATCTGTGCTGAGTGGTAACAGGAAGCCAGGAGCAGTTTAGGGGAGAGGGGTACCCAGGGAGCCACACCCAGGGGAGCAGACACCTTATTAACTATGTAGACAACAAACAAGATAAGAAAAATAAGTAGGACACCTCATCGTAAGAGCAAAGAAAAAATCAAGCAGGGAGCAACCTGAAATTTCAGCTGGAGCGGTCAGGACAGCCTAGCCTGGTTGAGCACAACCCGAAGGTAATAGGGGCGAATGTACACGTCTCTGGAAAGAGCGCTTTCCTGGCGGAGTAAACAGCCAGTGCACGGTCAGGAATGTGCCAGGGTCGGAGGATCAAGGGGAGGGTAGAGGCGAAGTGGCCAGGGAGGTGACAAGAGGACAAAGGTGTGTGGCCTGCAGGTCAGGGGTAGGGCTGTGGCTTTTACCCTGCTTGAGAAAGGGAGCTGGGGGCGGGTTTGGAGTGAAACCCAAATGGCATGTTAACAGCTGTGTTGTGCGTGGACTGATGGACTGGGGGTGGGGATGGGGTCACGGGCAGAGGCAGGGAAGCACCTGGGAGGCTTCTGCAAGGACCCTGTGGGAGGTGATGGTGGTTCCGACCAGGACGGTAGCAGTGAAGGTGATGAGAAGGGAACAGATTCTGGATGCACTGTGAATATAGAGCCAACCAGATTTGCTGAGAGACCATGTGTGAGGGTGAGACAGAGAAATCCAGACTGACCGCAAGGGGTTTTTTGCGTCTGAGCGAACGGCAGGATGGAGTCACCATTAACCCAGTGGGTAACATCGGTACTGCGGCTCATCAGAGGAAGTATCAGGTGTGGACATGTTAAGTGTGAGATATATACTCCTTTTTTTTTTTAAATATTATATGGTATATATATATATACACATTTTTAAGAGAAGATTAATATCTCATAGCATTCCCAGACCTCACTGTCAGGAATTGCAGCTCCAGGCCGGCATTCATTAGCCACAAACCAGGCTGTCAGGAGGCCTGCCTTGGAATTCCAGTTCTGTAAGTAATATGCTGTGTGGCCTTGGGCAGGTCACTTCACCACTCTGGGCTTCTTTTTCCTCCATATATAAATGGGGCAGGAAGAATTATTACAGTCAATGTCTCAAGAGTCCCCTTCAGCTCTCAGTCTTTTTCATGTCTTAAATCACACCTCCTCAGAGAGCGTCCCTCCCCCAATGTTGGCAGGGTCTTCATAGAACCATCACAATATGAAACTGTCAGTGCGTAGTCCTTGCTGTCTGTGTTTCCCACACTGTAAGCTCCAGAGGGTAGGTATGGTTTCTTGTTCCAAGTTTTGTCTCTAGCCAAGACAAGCATCTTCTCAAGGATCTGTGTTCAATGCTGAGGTGAAATTAGGAGCTATTGAAGGATTTTGAGCAGAAACTTTCTGGACTTAAATTTATATAATTTATAAAATGATCTGACTTCGATTTACAGAAGAGTCACTGGGCTGCCGTGGACGAGGGAGACACAGAGGCCAGTTGGGAAGCCACCAGGCAGTGGGAGGTGGCGCCTTGGGCAGGGGTGGTAGGGGAGCAGGTGGCAGTGGCGAGCAGTGACCATCTCTGGGTTGATTTGGAAGGCAGAGCTGGCAAGAGACGCTGATGGACTGGACGTGGGTGTGAGAGAGGCCAGCGTCAAGGAAGTCTCCGAAAGTTGTGTTCAAGTGCCTTGGGAGAACAGTTTCCATTAAATGCCACTGGAAGACATAGGGCGGGTTTGGGGGGAAATTTCAGGGGGTCTTGTTTTAAGTCTGAGGGTTCTGTTAGACACTGAAGTGGAAATGGGAAGAAAGCAGCTGGAAGCAGGAGTCTGGAGTTCAGGAGAGAGCCGGGCGGGAGATGGAAATTGTGGATCATGGGTGTAGAGATGGTGTGTCGAGCCGTGATGCTGGATGAGGTCACCTGGGAGTGACCTGGGCCCTGGAGGCCTGCCCATCACACTCTGGAGGCAGGAAGGACACACGGGGACAACGGAGGCAGAAAGCAGAGGGCAAACGGGCCACCTGCTCCGAGGGCCAGAGCTCTGAACACAGGGAATTGCCTAGAGAGGCCCGAGCCCTTGGAACCCGGCCGGGCTCTCCCGGGGATGCTCTCTCTGGGACAGCAGCACCGATTCATCCACAAGGAGAATATTGACTGAGCACCTTTTGCATGCAGAGACCTCATCAATGACTCAACCAATATGGCGCGTCACACTTTCTGATCCCAGCCCTCTGAACAGGTATTTTCCATCCTGCATTTATCCCTGTTTGATACCCGAGGAAATGAAGGACCAAAGAGATAAACAGGTCCCCCAAGGTCACATGGCAAGCCCATGGTAAAGCAAAAACAGAGGCCGGCTTTTCTGGGGCAGGAGGCGGGGCACCTCCTATAAACACCCCCAGAATTCCAAGTGCTCCCCCTACAGTAGCGACCGCCCTGGGGCAGGTCCTACCATCCCCACTTCACAGATGGATACACAGAGGCTCAGAGATGGGAAACCACCTGCTCAAGGTCATGGCTTATAGTGGCAGAGCCAGGCCTGCAAACCAGGCTATCTGCATTCAGAATCCACCTCTGTGTCTGCAGTGGGTTGGCCTCGCCCCCAATCCATCCACACCACCAGCAGAACAATGGGTAGTATCCACTGAACAAAAACACGAATGCATTCAAAACAGACAACGAATCAGCAACATTTTAAAATTAACATTATTTTTAGGACCACAGCATCTACCTAGATTAAAATAAAGATATATACATGAATTCCAGGTATATCCTGTGTATGGGTACTTGGTGGGATATGGACTCTTCTGGCCTTTCCAGCTCCTCCTTGGCCCCCTTAGAGTCCTGTGGGCCAGGAACCACTGGTTCAGACATCCCTCTACCACCCCTGTTCCCCTCTTCTCTCCAGACACTAAATGCCTGGCAAGGCTTTCTCATCTCTGTCCTGAATGATTGCAGGAGCCTCCCCACTTCTACCCCTGCCTCCCACTCTTTTAGTTCATTCTTTGCCAGCAGACAGAGGGATACTCTACAAACTCAATCAGACCGTGTCCCTCCTCTGCTCAGAACCCCTCCAGTGCTTTCCATCTCACTCAGCGTAAAGGCCAAAGGCCTGATGTGATCCTAACTGCTTCCCCCTCCACCTCCATTAGTTCTTCTATCCCCACCCCCTCACTCACTCTGCTCCGGCCACTCAGCCTCCTTGCTGGTCCATAAACGTGGCACCCCCGCCCCTGCCTCAGGACCTTGGCTTGTGCTATCACCCTCTGCCTGGAGTACTCTTCCCCCAGACATCCACATGCACAGCTTCAGACTTTCACCTCCTTCTGTGCAAATGTCCCCTTAGGGAGACTGTCCCTGACAACGCCCCTCCCAGTTTCAGACAGCAACCCTCCTCTCTCCCCTTCCCTGCTTTCTTGTTTCTCCCTGATATTTTCACTCTTTATCACATGTTGTAGTTGTTTACATGTTGATTTCCTATCTCCCTTTACCCCTACTTAAGTGTAAGCTCCATGAAGACATGTTGATCATCTATTCTGTTCACTGCTCACTCCCCCTCCCCTAGAATGGTGGTGGGCTCAGAAAAGGCATTCAGTAAATATTTGTTGAATAAACTAATGTCAAGTAAAATGGGGCCGGGACTCCAGGAGGAAGATTTGTCTATTCTCTGCTCTCTCTGTTCAGCTGAAACCAGGGGGAAGTGAGAGGTGCCAAAGGGGGGAAGAAAAGTGGCTCCTGAGCAGGGGGAGTGCTCAGAGAGCTCCAAGACCTAGACTTTAGGCAAGTTGAGATGGCTTATAGTTTACAGATGCAGGTTTATAGTCTGCATTTCAGAGTACAGCACCTGTTACCTTAGCCCACGCTCCAACGTCCTTGCTCACGGTTCCCTGCCTTTAGAGGCAGGAAGCCAGACCAGCTTCAAATCCCTGCAGCCATTTGCTAGTGTTTTGTGGACAGTAATTGCGCTTGCTGCATGGTTTGTTTGTTTGTTTTTTGCGGTATGCAGGCCTCTCACTGTTGTGGCCTCTCCCGTTGCGGAGCACACAGGCTCCGGACGCGCAGGCTCAGCGGCCATGGCTCACGGGCCCAGCCGCTCTGTGGCATG
>NC_041215.1:2319926-2328546 GCF_002837175.3 Physeter macrocephalus
GGCTCCGGACGCGCAGGCTCAGCGGCCATGGCTCACGGGCCCAGCCGCTCTGTGGCATGTGGGATCCTTCCGGACCGGGGCACGAACCCGTGTCCCCTGCATCGGCAGGCGGACTCTCAACCACTGTGCCACCAGGGAAGCCCCTGCTCCACGGTTTTGAGCTCTACCCCTTGCCAGGCATGCGCTGGCACTCCACCTGCATCCACTCGTGGATTCCTTTCAGTAACCTCTCTATGGCCTGGAGCATCCCCAGTTCCTGATGAGAAAAGTGGGCCCTGAAGAGATTAATTTGCCAAGGTCACACATCTAGTGTCTAAGATTCAAATCTAGAGAGTTTGACCTCATAGTCTAAGGTCTTGACAGCTGTGGAACGGAAATTATGTTACCATTCTCAGTGGCAGTTTCTGAAAATAAGTAATAATTGCTGGATTCAGGATGTAGGTCTGTCAGTCACTTAAAGGCTATAATGACCTTGTCCCAGTCCCTCCAGTAGACCTTCCTCCCCCTCCTCCCCTCCCCCTCCTCTCCCTCCTCCCCCTCCTCTTAGCTCAGGGCTGAAAGCTCTCCAGTCTCCTCCTCCTCCCCCCTCTTCCCCCTCCCTCTCTTCCTCCTTCTCTGCCTTCCCCTTCCCCTCCCCTCCCCTCCTCCTCCTCCCCCTCTTCCCCCTACCCTCCTCCTCCCCTCCTCCCCTCCTCCCCTCCCCTCTTCCCAGCCCCTGCCCCACTCCAGTCTGGCTCTTCCTCCTCTCCATCCTGGTCCAGATGTCCAGAGTAACCCTGTGGGCAGTTCCTGGGAGCACCAAGCCTCACATAAAGCAGTCTCTTTTGCTCCTAACAAGTCATGTGGCACTTCCCCACACAATGAGACGACAGGGCGGTGGGAGCAGTGGATGCTGAGGAAGCCTCAGCAGCACCCTCTTGCTGGAGTCTGGAGCTTCCTGTGTCCCAGCGCTGGGAGATGTCCGCCAATTCCAGCTGTGGCCAGCAGAGGGCAGCAGCAGCCTGGGGAAGGCCCAGGAAGAGCATGGGGGTCATTTGCAGGTCTGAGAGACAGGAAAGCAAGTTAGATTCCCTGGGGTCCCACACCCTGCTTCACCTGGGGTAGCCTACTTTTTATTTCTTCACAAGGTTCCACAAGAGACCAAAG
The DNA here is from genome assembly GCF_002837175.3 of Physeter macrocephalus. Taxonomy (NCBI): domain Eukaryota; kingdom Metazoa; phylum Chordata; class Mammalia; order Artiodactyla; family Physeteridae; genus Physeter; species Physeter macrocephalus. The sequence continues at coordinate 2,321,073 of NC_041215.1, forward strand.
GCTCTCCAGCTGATATTACTGCTACTGATTAGTAATTTTAATAATGATAATGATGATAATAATAATATAATAAACTGAAAGCCTTTAGTTAGATGATCTTTAGGTTTTCTTCCAGACTGACAGTCAATTCTGTTTGTACTTCAGCAACTTGTAAAAAAAAAAAAAAAAAACCAGAAAAAAACAAACAAATAAACAAAAACACTCATCTGTTGGATATTTAAGAAAATAAACACACCTCCAGAAGTCAGTAGCTGAGGGACAGGCCCTGGAGCCAGGCTTCCAGGGATCGAATCCTTCCCCCACTACTAACTGTGTGACCTTGGCAAGTTACTTCACCTCCCTAAACTCACTTTTCTCATTTACAAAATGGAAATAATAACGAGTCAGACTCATAAGGTTGTGTGTTGTGAGGAGTAGCTGAGGTAATACAGGTGGGCATATAGTACCGGAGCTGAGTAATTGCTCAACCATATGTGGTTGCGATAACTTCCCCGACGTGTCCCCACGGCCCACTCTCACCTGTGGAACCTTCCTGTCTTCCCATCTCCCTGCCCAGACACTTTCTAACTCAAGAGTCATGTGTGTTCCGCCTGGTATACACTTGTTCACAGGTCAGATGCCCTCTGTCTGCCGCAGTGATTCAGTTGGACAAGGTTTAGCTGCATGTGATAAAATTTCAAAATAACATTAAATTAGACCATGAAGTTTTTTTCTCTCACACATGATAGAAAGCAGGAGGTGGTTGGTACAGGGCTGGGATGGCAGCTTCAAACAGTCAAGAACTCTGGCTCTTTCCATCTTCCTGTTCTGCCAACATCAGTCCATGGATGCTTCATGGTCCAAGATGGCTGCATGAGCACCGGCCATCAGTTCCACAGTTGGTGGTGACCTGGTCTAAGACAGCGACAGTGGATTCCAGAGAGATTTAGAAGGTAGAATCAACAGAACTTGGTAATGGATTCAGCATGGAAATAGGGACCAGGGAGGTGTCAAGGGTGACTCCTGAGTGGTTGATATGAGAATTAGATATTTTTCCCATCTCCTGAGACAGGGACAGTGGTCCAAGAGCCAGGAAGTGGTGGGCACTAGAGTGTCACAATGTATATTAGCATATCAACACTGTGAGAAAGCATGCAAGGAAGAAACATAGTCTAGCCTGGTGTTAGACATTAGCAAGGTATGGAAAAGTCAACTAAATCTAGGTGAGCTTGAGCCCAGAGCTGCCATCTTGAATTTCAAGTGAACATTTACTTGCCTTATGGTTTGGGCTGTATAGCCCTGGATGATGGTGCTCCCAAACTGCAGGTCAATATCCAGAACTGGGTTAAAATTAATCATTCCGAGAGAAAAATTGGCAGTGAAAGTGTTCGACTGGTACCTCAAGCTTTTGACAACAGAGGCGTATCTGTTAGTCTATACACACACCGAGCATATAAACTCAGTGAAACGTGGAGCATAACATGAGGGAGGAGAAACAGTGTTTACTAAAATCTCCTAGTGTGTGCTAGGCATGTGCATATATATTTGAGGAGAAGCCTCGTTATTTAAGACTCTCAGCGCTGTCTTGCCGTTGCCTGAGACCCCAACACACCTCATAGTCTGGAGAACTATAAAACTTGGGAATATCCTGCAAGGGAAACAGTGAAAGGCAGCTTGGCGTGGCATGAACAGAATGGACTCCTCTTCCTCCTTTGGATGCACAGGAAACGGGCAGGAGAAGCGTCATCTTTAAGGGCGAATCCAAGCTCCACCCTGGAGTTGCTACTTCCTTTTGGCTTGCAGTTGTGCAGAGGATAAAGCATTCACTGAACCACAAAGCCCTGGGATGCTAGGAAAAGAATATATCTTGGTCCCCATGTTCCCTTCCCCAAGGAGAGGGTTCAAGCAGAGGAAGCTCCCACCTCTCAGCTCAGAAGGCAAATCTCTTTTATGCCCTCCCTGTGCATTCATGCTCATGGAGGCCCGTGGGCCCGGCCTCCCCATCACCCTGGGTTCCTGGGAAGAGCCTCTTTCCAGACTCCACCTCTGAGCCTCATCATATTTCTCTCAGGCTGTTGACTTGGTCCAAGGTCAAGGCATCGAGAGAAATGTGAGGGTTACCCTGAGGGTTCTGCCGTGCTGGGGAGGGCTTTTCAGAGCCAACTCTCCCTCAATGCGAGGGGCTGCACTGGCCCCGTCCCGGAGGCTGTGTCTGTCATCCCCATCTGTGTTCTCTCTTGCAGGTAAGTCAGGCTGGAGCAGCGGGAGGGCTGTGTGATGACATACTGGCAGTTTGCGAGCAAAAGCGGCCACAGTAAGACATGAGTGATTCACTGCATCTCGATTCTTAGCTAGGGTGGTTTCAATGTGCAGACTTCTCCTGTCCCAGAGGAGACTTCTCTGGGTCTGGAAAGGGGATGCCAAACTTCGGGGTCCCACTGAGGGCCCCTAGCTTTGGTTGGGGGAGGCGTGGCTTTTGGTTGGAGGGGACGGTGGCTTCTGGGTACCATAAGGTACCGTAAGGCCTGTGCATGTGGCTGGCACTGGGCTGCCTGCCTCAAGGGGGCATCTCCCCATGATCTACGACATTGGTTCTGAAGAGCTTCGTCTGGCAGCTTCAAGTGGCTGAGACCTACTGGCATGGTTTGGAAGATGCAGGGAGCTTTGGGGGACCTCATCAATCCCACCTGGGCGCTCCAAAAGACCCTCGACCTCTGTGGCATGCAGCCTCGGCCGTTTCCAAACTCATGGCATCCCACCAGCCATGTCACCCGCCCCTGGCTTAGTGTCTCTTCCTGTCACTGTATCCCACCCATCACCTCACGTCAAAGTTCCAGCCAATGGGAACAATTTTTAGACTCCAGTTAATGAGCATGTGGGATGTTGGACTGTGACGTCACTGTAAGGCCAGGTTTCTAGTGACATTTCGTTTCTGGCACTAAAATGTCAAAGGCTCAAGAGGCATCTGTGTGTGCAACCCCAGGACCTGGTTGTTAACCCTTGCCCTGACCCCCTTCACCTTCTCCGTGGTTCCGAGCCTCAGGACCCTGTTGTGGACAGGGCCATCTCTTGCCTGGAAGGGAGTTCGGGACAGCTTCCCCGAAGAGCTAGGCGAATTCATTTTCTCTAGATTTTAAGGGAACGGGACATGCCAGGGATGTGAATCCTGTTCCCAGGATGCTTTAGAAAGAGGTGCTCCCACAAGACTTGCATATGATTTCTCCCAGGGTGCTTTGGGGTGGCTGCTCCTGGGGTTCTGTATCCATTGGCAATATGGGATGAAGGGAAAGATAGATGCCTCCAAACCCCCAGCTTTAACCCCACGCCTCCCCCAACCAAAGCTAGTTTCCTGGCAGGAAACCCAGGATTTGGACCAGGATGCCCTCTCTGAAAAGTAAATGAAATATCCCTAAGACCAGGCACGTGTTTGGCCCCCAGGATATGGCCTGAACCTCAGCAGGACCTTCCCCAGACAGCAGTGGATGTCTCCCAGGGGAGACCCCATACACTCAACACCTTGTCCCAGGCCCTGGATCCTCACGTCTGCTGGGGTAGGGGAGGCCTGATCCCCCGGGTCCCAGCCGATACTCAAAAGCAATCTCATCCTCTTGGGGTTGTTTTGGCCTTTCAGTCGGCTTTGTTTTCCCAAAATCAAATTGATGGGATGTTTCTGTTCAGAAACCATTCCACCCTCTGGCATAAAGGAGGCCTTTGGAAAAAAGGCTCAGAAGCCCTGGATCCTGCAGTGTTGGGGGGAGGGGTGTAACTGAAACGCTCAGCATTTCATAACAGGGGCCGGTTGCTCCCTTGTACGTTGCCTAGTTTGATGCCCACGAAAGCCCTGCAAGCATAAGTATAGCTCATTTTTAAGCACTATAAAAGTCTCTTTGAAAATGATTGTAGGGTGATCAGTTGGTGTGGCTACTGTTAAGACTATGGTGAAAAACCCTTAGAGGAAACGAACGACATCAGCAGAGGGCAGAGCAAGGCACCCCAAAGTGTCGCCTCCTGCAGGACCAGCCTAACCCGTCGCACAGACCTTCCCCCTTCAACCTCTCCCACCACCCAGGCTCGCCCCAGCCTGCCCGAATCCCTCCTGCCTGTGAAGTGGGGTAAATGAGTGTCCTCCTCACATTAGCCGAGGGTGCCGCTGCAAGAGGTGACTCAGGTCCTCTGATCATGCCACTGAGTCCCACAGCCCTTAACCCTTCCCCATGCCAGACTATCCTCCCCGGCAGGGTCTTCACTCCGCCTCTCCTGTAGAGTGCAATAGCCCTGAGAAGGGCAAGGCACAGGCTCTCCCATCAGCACCGGCATTTATGAGCACTTACTCCCTGCCACTCCCATACCCCTCGATCCTTACAGCCTCCCTGGAGGTGTCTTCAGTTCCTCTCGGTCAGGTCCATGAGCACAGGGCAGCTAAGCCATTGCCCCAGATCACAGGCCAGTGGGCGGCAGAGCCGCAGGTGACTCCTGGCTGATATCTCTGCCACTCCTTATGGCTTCTTTCTAGACCTAAGAAGGGAAAGGCATCAAGAGCCCAGGGGCTGCCCTCAAGAAGCAGGTGGGCAAGAGGAAAAAGGGGAGGGGCCACATGTATTGAGCACTTACTGTGTGCACACAGTGCCATGAACTTGATACTCATCATTGCTAGTGTCACAGACCTCCAAAGCCTGTGGAAGCAGATGGAATGCCCCCCCCACTTGCCCCTCTCCCAATGGGCACTGTTGTTAAAGGGTCCCAGTTCATTGAATAAACCTGGGGGCAACGGGGGGCCTCCACCAGCCTCCAGTCCTGCTTTCCCAGTATCGTTATCAGAGCGAGGGCTCGGGGCCCACAGGCCAGTGCTCTCCTGCCCACAGCCAGGTCTAAAGGACAGACGCGGGGGAGTTCCGTATGGAACTTACTTCAAGCTCCGTCCACTTCATTTTGCTTTTAAACTTGTCTACCTGTGTCTGCATCAAGCCCAGCAGGGCCGAGGGCTGTAGATGGATCTGAGAGAAGCAAAGTCAGATGCGGTGATTAAAATCAATATTCTACATAATGCATCATAGCTCACATCATTCCACTTCATCTTTAAACCCACGACCTTCTTGCAATTGGGATTATTATCTCCATTTTACTGGAGGAAACTGAGGCTCTGAGAGATAAAGTGACTTACTCAGGATCAAGCAGTTAAGAAGCAATAAATCCAGGTGTGGGAGCCTGAATAACGGTTCCCAAATGTGAGCTGTGGCTGTTACCTGATATGACAAAAGGGACTTGGCAGATGTAATTAAGTTCAGGGTCTGGAGATGGGGAGACTTTCCTGGCTTACCCAGGTTGGCCCTAAATGTAATCACAGGGTCCTTATAAGAGGGAGGCTAGACCTGGCAGAAGAGAGGAGACATGAGGATGGGAGCTAGAGGTTGGAATGAGGCCAGGAAGGGGTCCCAAACCAAGGAACGCAGGCAGCTGGGGGCTAGAAAGGGCAAGGAAATGGGTTCTCCTGAGCTTCCGGCCCTGCCGACACCCTGACCTCAGCCCAGTGACTGATTTCAGACATCAGGCCCCAGAACTGTAAGAGAATAATTTGTGTTCTCTTAAGCGATCAAGTTGATGGTAATTTGTTATAGCAGCCTTTGGAAACTAACACACCAGGATTACAGCCAGTCTTCTGACTGTGTTTCCTCACTGCTCTGCCACGTGGTGGATCCCGCTGGTCTGTGCTGGGCCTCTAGTCGGACACCTTCCTCCCCTAGACTCAGGGACTCCTGCAATCAGGAGCACAGTGTATCACCACTGCATCCCCAGGGCTCGATGTGTAACAGGCACCAGGAAGTGAGCCTCACCTTCCCCTGACTGAGAACACAATAAACTGTTCATGGGTTTTCCTGTGAGTTTCCCACTAGATCTCAACCTCTCTAGCACCATGGCCCTGCCTGTTCAACCATCTCCAGTGTGTGGCTTGCAGGGCTTTTGTGGCTTCTTTGCCTCACAGTAGGAAAAAGTGGTGAGGTGGGAGATAGAAGCTTTGCAGTCAGATTCTGGGCTCAGATCCTGGCCAGCTGGGTGGCCGTGGGCCAGGCCTTCAACCCCCTGGACGTTATGCCTCCCCCTGTTAAATGGGACATTAGATTAGCAGCCCCTCCCAGAGCTGTTCTGGAGATAAAGCAAGGTGATGTATACAGTGACTTATGCACAATCAGGCTCTGTCACTTACCAGCCCTCACTGGATGGGTCGCTGAACCTATCTGAGCCTTACCCTCTTCATCTATAAACCGTCAGTGCAAACCTCTGCCAAGCGGGGCTGACCCAGAGCAGGGCCATTGCCTCTCTCTCCTGATGAGGAAGTCTGGCTACAGGAGAAAGTTCATGGAGAGCCTTAGAAAAGAAAAGAATTCTTGGGAAGAGTAGGGCGGGGCCAGATTATGAAGACCCTTGAACGCCACTTTTTTCCCATTCTTTCTGCAAATGTTTACTGCACACTTACCCAATGTCAAGCTCTGATTTAGTGGCGCCTACAAGGGGCGAGGTCCCTGCTCTCATGGAGCAGCCAGACAAGTGCCCAAGGCAGTCAGTGATCAAGCCACAGTAGACTTTATTTTCTTTGAAGTGTAGTTGATTTACGGTGTTGTGTTAATATCTGCTATACAGCCAAGTGACTCCATTTATAGACATATATTCGCAGACATAGAGAACAGACTTGTGGTCGCCAAGGGGGAGGGGGCGTGGGGGAGGGATGGACTGGGAGTTTGGGGTTAGTAGATGCAAACTATTACATTTAGAATGGATAAGCAACAAGGTCCTACTGTATAGCACAGGGAACCAAATCCAATCTCCTGGGATAAACCATCATGGAAAAGCCACAGTATGACTTTTGAGCAGAGACTGAACATGTCGACATCTGTGAGCATCCATCTGGCTTTTCTGGGAGAGCGCAGCAGAGTGGAGGAGTCCAGAGGCCAAGTCAAACGTCGGGTTGCATCCGTTCAGGGCTGAGGGGAGAAGGGGCTGAGCCGAGAAACAGCAGGAGCGTGAGTGCCCGTCTCTCATCCAGACTAGTGCTGATTTGTGCCCATGTCCCCAGCAGCCAGGCAGGTCACAGAGTGAGTGCTCAGGGGACAAGGTAGGGAAAGAGAATTCAAGATGACTGAGGTTTGCAGCCGTCAGAAACTGAAGGGGTTTTGGAAGACTTGAGACCACCAGCAGAGAGAGCCAGCTGGCAGCCCAGGGTCCCATTGGCTCTTTCAAGCCCTGGCCTGCCCTTGCCCTCAGGTCACAACCAGTTCAGCAAAAACCTCTGCTTTGGGTAGTCGAGTCATTTTCACAATGTCGATTCTTGCAATCCAGGAACATGGTATATCTCTCCGTCTGTTTGTATCATCTTTAATTTCTCTCATCAGTGTCTTATAGTTTTCTGCATACAGGTCTTTTGTCTCCCTAGGTAGGTTTATTCCTAGGTATTTTATTCTTTTTGTTGCAGTGGTAAATGGGAATGTTTCCTTAATTTCTC
>NC_041215.1:2329224-2365643 GCF_002837175.3 Physeter macrocephalus
TATAGAACAGAAGCTAACACACCATTGTAAAGCAATTATACTCCAATAAAGATGTTAAAACAAAACAAAACAAAACAAAAAAGCACCTCTGCTGCAGTGATTATGGTGAAGCAGGGCCCAGAGCTGAGGCAGGACAACCCTCAGGCCTCAAGGGAAATCCCCCAGCCCTAAGCAGATTGGCCCTGAAGACGTAAATGCTTATATAAGAAGGGAGGCTGAAAATTAATGAACAAAGTAGACAACCTATTAGGAAAAGAAAAACAGAACAAATCTTAAGAAAGTTAAAAAAAGGAACTAATAAAGATAACAGCAGAAATTAACTTTTGTAAATAAATAAATAAAATACTAGATAAACTTTTTAAAAGATTCATCAAGAAAAACAGAGAACACATAAATAGGAAGGAATTAGGAAGGAAAAAGGAAACGTAAGACCTTTAAAGATTTAAGAGGATATTCTGAACAAACTTCTTGCAATTAGAAAACTTATAGGACGTATAAAAATAGAGACTTTCCAAAACTGACTCAAGATGAAATTAAAAACTTATAACCTCAGAGAAATTATCAGTTGATGAATACCTTTCCTCAACACAAACCTCAGGCCCAGACACTTTTACCAGTTGATTGTAATGCATATTCAAGTAAAATTTTAAGAAGGAACGCTTCCCAACTTGTTAGGAGGCAAGCATAAGCTTGACATCAAATCCTGACCAAGAAAGGAAAATTAAAAGCTAATATCACTCATGTAGATATACATAATTTTTAAAAATCCTCAACAAAATACTATCCAACTGAATCCAGCAACATAAAAAACCTGAGGTTATCTCAGGAATGTAGAGTTGGTTTAATATTGGAAAGTCACTTCAAGAAATTTATATGAACAGATTAAAGGACAAAAATCATGTGCTCATCAACACATGGGATGAGGTAAAAGCATTTGATAAAATCTACCATCTGTCCATTATCTTTTTAAACATAGCAAGCCAGGAATAGAAAGAACTTTCTTACCCTGTTAAAGGATATTTGGAAAAAGCATGCAGCAACCATCATACCTAAGGAAGAATCATTGAAAGCATGCCCTTTAAGTTTGGGGGCACTGACATCCCTTCTTTTAAATGTGGTTTTGGAAATCGTAGCTAGCAAAGGAAGGCAAAAGAAATCAACAAAATGTGTAAGAATTAGAAAAAAACTTATTTATGGGTGATATGTTTGCCTAAATTCAAATAATCTAAGATATATTATTAGAATTCCAGTATTCAACAAGATTTTTGGACAAAAATCAATGAAAAAACAAACACCAAGAGCAAAAAGATAGAAACTGGAATTTTTTAAATACCATTTTAAAGAATATTAAATATCTAAAATATCTAGGAATAATCTCACAAAAGTTGTGCAAGACATTTGTGGAGGAATTAATAAAATTTTATGGATGGCCTTAAGGAAGATCTATATAGATGGGGAGAATGAGCCATGACCTTGGACTGGAAGACTCAACACAGTAAGGATGTCAGTTCACCCCAAAGTGGAAAATGATTTTGATGAAATTCTGATCAAAATTCTAACGGTTTGGGAACTTTAAGAACTACTCCCAGAATGTTTATGGAAATGCAAATAATCAAGAATGACAGCCATACTTTTGGAAGAACGTGATGGGAGAATTGATCCAACCAATTAGTAAGATTTAGGATAAAGCAAGAGTGATGAGGAGAGTGTGGTTGTACAGAGATAAACAGAACAATGGAAAACAATAGCTCAGAAGAAGACTCCCACAGATACAGATACCTGATATGTGACATGCAGAGCAGCGGAGAAAACAAAAGACTTCTATATAACTGTGCTGGGACTATTGGTAATCTATAATGGAAAAGAAATTAAATTGAACTCCTACTTCATACCCTACATAAAAATCAATACCAGGTGAATTAAACATCTAAATGTGAAAAAGAAAAATGATAAAACTTTCAGAAGACAATATAAGAGAATATATATATGGCCTCAGGTTAGGAAAGAATTTCTTTAACAAGATATGAAAAGTACAGACCATAAAGGAAAAGGTGAATAAATTTGACTTCATTAAAATTAAGAGCTCTCTCCACCAAAAGACACTTTAAAGAGGGTTAAAGTATAAGCCATGGAGGGGGAGAAGTTATTTGCAGCACATATAACCAAAGCACATATTCTGGATACTTAGAAGACTAAGGATCCTGAATATATGAACATGGCCTATGAAGAAAACAAACACTCCAACATAAAAAAATGGGCAGAAGATATCAAAAATAATTTCACAGAAGAATTTTTTTTTTGTGGTTGGAATACATTTATTGACTTTTTTAAAACATCTTTATTGGAGTATAATTGCTTTACAGTGGTATGTTAGTTGCTGCTGTATAACAAAGAGAATCAGCTATACGTATACATATATCCCCATATCTCTTCCCTCCTGCGTCTCCCTCCCACCCTCCCTATCCCACCCCTCTAGGTGGTCACAAAAGTATAAGCCATGGAGGGGGAGAAGTTATTTGCAGCACATATAACCAAAGCACATATTCTGGATACTTAGAAGACTAAGGATCCTGAATATATGAACATGGCCTATGAAGAAAACAAACACTCCAACATAAAAAAATGGGCAGAAGATATCAAAAATAATTTCACAGAAGAATTTTTTTTTTGTGGTTGGAATACATTTATTGACTTTTTTAAAACATCTTTATTGGAGTATAATTGCTTTACAGTGGTATGTTAGTTGCTGCTGTATAACAAAGAGAATCAGCTATACGTATACATATATCCCCATATCTCTTCCCTCCTGCGTCTCCCTCCCACCCTCCCTATCCCACCCCTCTAGGTGGTCACAAAGCACAGAGCTGATCTCCCCGTGCTATGTGGCTGCTTCCCACTAGCTATCTATTTTACGTTTGGTAGTGTCACAGAAGAATTTAAAGGGTCACAATTTTAGGCAAAGTCGCTCAACCTCATTAGTAGTCAGAAAACCACAGATTAAAACACAGTGAGACAGACTTAGAGAACAAACTTATGGTTACCAGAGGGGAACGGTAGGGGGGAGGGCTAGTTAGGGAGTATGGGATTGACACGTACACACTACTATATTTAAAATGGATAACCAACAAGGACCTACTGTATAGCACAGGGAACTGTGCTCAATATTATGTAACAACCTAAATGGGAAAAGAATTTGAAAAAGAATAGATACAGGTACTGAATCACTTTGCTGTATGCCTGAAACTAACACAACATTGTTAATCAACTATACTCCAATATAAAATAAAAAGTTAAAATAAAAAACACAATGAGACATGATTTCACAATCACTAGATTGACAAGAATTAAGAAATTTATAAAGAATTGGTGAGAATATGGAGCAACAGGAACTCATACATTCCTGGTGGGAAAGCAGATTAGTACACTAACCTTGTAAAATAGTTTGGCAACGCCTAGAAAAGTTGAATATCACCCCAAAATGGCCCAACAATGCCACTATTCAATATTTACCCCAGAGAAATTCTTGAGTAAGTCCTTTAAGAAACATATGCAAGGGTATTTGTTGCAGCATCATTTACAACAGCAAAAAAGACTGGATACAACTTAAATGCCCATCAGTAGTTGAGTGAATAAATTATGCAAATAAATTATGCAAAATAAAATTACACATGGGGATAAGATTTATTTCAACGTGTTCTCAATCTTCCTCTCCTCTCAAGTATATTTGCCTTTGCCTGCTATCAAAGTGTCTTCTCTTCCAGGACTGTCTATTTAGTTTGTGCGCTGAAAAACAGATATATTGTGGTATAATTGAAGTTCAAGAAACTGTACATATTTAAACGGTGACGTCTTGTTAGTTTTGACGTATGGCTGTACCTATGAAACCACCACAATCAAGCTATGAATATAGCCATCACCCCAAAAGTTTCCCCATGCCATTTTTTATTCCCCTCCTTCCATGCCTCCCCATTCTGTCATTCTCCACCTGGGGCAAACACTTATCTGTCACTATGGTTTGCATTTTCTAGAATTTTATATAAGTGGAATCACAATATGTATTCTTTCTTATCTGGCTTTTTTCACGCAACATGATTACTTTGAGATTGTCATGTTATTACCTAGCTGACTACTTCATTCCTTTCTATTGCTAAGTAGTATTGTAGTTACATTGTATGGATGTACCACAGTTTGTTTATCCATTCACCTGTCGATGGACATTTGGGTTATTTCCAATTTTTTGGCTATTGCAAATAAAGCTACTCTGATATTCATGTACAAGTCTTTATATAGACAAATACTTTCCATTCTCTTGGGAAAATACCAAGAGAGGTGTTGGAATTATTGGATCATATGATAAGTGAATGCTTAACTTTTAAAGAAATTGCCAATTTAGGATTTTCTTACCATCACTCTATTAGTAAATTGAAGTTCATCAAAATTTGTAACTTCTGCTCCAAAAGATATTTTTAAGAAAAGGAAAAGGCAAGCCACAGGGTGAGAGAAAATATTTGCAAAGCGTATGTCTGATAAAGAATGTAGATTCGAAATAAACAAAGAGAATAACCACCATATTTCCCACTAAGCTATGAGTAACTGGTACAAGGAGTATATTTTAAAAGGAAGTTTCTGAACCCAAAGGAATTTCAGATCTGGGGGATTTTAGGCCCACTAACCAGGAGAAGGGGTGGGTGGGACATGATCTCTGGTAATATATCTGAAGGGCTGAGGACTTGGGATCTTCTTGGCTCTTGGGGGTAAAACTAGGGAAAGGTGGGTCTCAGAGGGGACAACTCTGGTTTCTGTAGGAAGAACTTTCTAACAGTCACAGCTGCCAGAGATCAGACAAGTCACTTTGATACGTAGTAAATACCCCTCAAGGGAGGGATGCAAATCAAAGCCAAATTTGGATTGGATCACATAAAATCCTGTACTTATCCTGAGATTCTTGGAAATCCAGTAGTGTCAAGGGAAGGGGGATTTCTAGAATTTTTCTAAATGCGTCCTGGTGGGTTTTTCCTTCTCCAACTATGCATAAACTTGGGCCCAGATAAAACGTCCATAGCATTAATCCAGCATGAATACCTAGTGCTTAGATCTGATCCCAGACCAATCCTGACTCACCTCATCCATCTCCTTAACAAGTGCCATCCGGTTGATGTTACAGAAATCTTGGAACGCTCACCATCTATAATCTTCTATCTCTCTCCCACTGATTTTTCTTTTTATATCTCTCCTTCCTGGACATAACTTATTTTTTACTTTTAAATATTTGCTTCTGTTAAAAAAAAAAAAATGAACGCCTGGGACAGATTTATAAAGAACGTTCCTGGAGAGGCGAGTGGATTAATTATTCAACATCTTCTCCCTTTGTAATTATCTATTGTCTCGTATGCATTTATATGGTACCGATCACGGCAGATCTCACTCCATGCTGGAGACATAATTTCCAGGGACTGAGTCCTTGTCTAAGATGCATAGATAATATTGCAATACTGTTTTATTTCTGACTGTAATGGCACGTGCCATTGTTGGGTAATTGTGTTCATGTTTTTAAATGTGAAAAATAATCAAATATAACTTGAAAGAGATCGTACAGTAATTCAAGGGGATATTAAACCACCAGGAAGTTAGTCGGCAAATAAATAGGCGTTTGTGGCTGTCAGGGTGAGTGATGGGGGAGGGGGCTGGCTGTGGGGGAGGGCCGGAGACAAAGTGAAGGGTAGAGCTGCAGTCCCTGGTGGTGTGTTGGGAGAAGAGGGTTCACAGGGGCCAGGAAGAGAGGACCTGGAGTCACTGAGGAGGCCAGACACAGAGGAAGGGGGGCACTGCCTCCTCAGGAGGAAAGCAGACGGGTGTGTTGGAAGAGCCCGCAGGTGTTCACACTTGCTTGTCTGAGTGACGTTAGCTATCAAACCCGAGGGTACCTGCTGGGGCAGGGAGGGGCTGCCATCTACTATTTATATGCCTACGACATGGCAGGCATGTACCACTGGCTTTACATATATCTTCTCTCTTTTTATCATTGAACGTCCCTATGGAAAGATAGTTGCTGCATTCCCATTTTACAGATGGGGAAGCTGGAACTGGTTAAGCAAATCCGGAGTACTTTTCCTGACACCACTCTGCATCCCCCCTCCCTACACTGCCGCCCCCATACCCCACAAAAAACAAAAACTAAGGCACAGTCCCTGCCTTCCAGAAGTTTACAGCCATTTAGGTTGGTTCTAGACATTAATATGCCCAGATTTTCTTTCTTAGTTTTGCTTGCTTGGGATGAGAGAACACACACCAGATTGCAGGGAGGTGGGGTGAGGGGTGGAGGAGGAGCGAACGAACGTCTGGGCTTGTGTTCAGAGTGCCCAGTGCCCTTCCCACCCCCAGGGGGAGGAGTGGGGAGCGAGACTGCCGGGTGTCAGAGGTAGAGCCCCAGCCAGGCAGGGCTGGAAGGCAGACAGGACCGCTGCTCAGCAAGTGAAGGAAAGACAGCCCAGCTCTGGACCCCTTTTCTGTCAATGCTGGTCAAGAGGGATGGCGTGTGTCAGAGTTTTCCGGATGCAGAATTTCGTGTCTTGTTGTGTGCACCTGGGGAGTGGAACAAGTCTTCCTGCTACCAGGTGTGACCTTGGCAAAGAGCAGGAAGCGGCGAAATGAGCGTATCCCCTCCTTTGCTTCCTCCTTCTCACTCTTCATCATCGTCGTAAAATTTGGATCTGCAAGACTACCTCTGGGTTTGACCTGGGGTTTTGCGCCATAATTTGTGAGACCCTCTCTGCCCAATCCAGACTCATGCTGTGGGTGCACATAAAAATCTCTGATTTGGTGCCAAGTAACAGAAACCAGTTCCACCTATCTTAAGCCAAAGGGAGGACTTCTCGGAGGCACACTGATGGAGAGTGGCAACTGGGCCTCAGGTGGAACCATTTGTCAAATGTTGCCAAGCACCCACCACGAGCCAGGCTCTGTGGCTCAGTGCATGGGGACAGCCCAAAGGGTAAATTGCACCTGAAACCCTGAATGAACTCACATTCCAGTCATGTTCACAAAGAGGTAATAAATTTGTAAAACTGTGTATACTTCTCTGGTCACCATAAAATGATGCCGTGCTTTGATGCTGGGTATCCATTTAAAAAGAGGGAGGATTGGCTGAATCTGGGTCATTACCATAGGAAATTCATAGATATAATCATTTACTCATGAATATTAATGCATTTAATGAGGGTAAAACATATTTAAAACAGAGTGTTCATTCCAGCTACTGTTGGGTTTGTTCATTCCTCTTTCCTGTGCAGATATTATGCATGATTTACCTGTATATCAAGCATCTGGATAGAGCTCAAGTCTACCTGTGATTAAATTAGGTTAGTCATTTGTTGGTGACGATTACAGTGTTAACTCATTTCCAGAGTATTCTTAGAGTCAGTAGTTTCACATTTAGGTACATGACTTGCATTAACATTATCTGGTTAATGGTGTGAAATGTTCTTCGTGGCTTTTTGGAACGTAGTAAGATGATGTTAACACAATCTGGTTCTGAGCTCTATTTATAATGGGTATCATAAAACCATTATTTTGGAGCATGTTAATCTGAAATTCGGAACAATTCAAAAATAAACAGGGATGGAGTTTGCATCATCATCACTTATAACAATAATAAGGACTGGTAAGTTAACAATAAAGAAGTTTATAAAACAGTGACTTCAGTGGCTCTGGAGTCAGACCAAAGATAACAACTGGGCATACTCAGAATTACTCTTGAGATTCCCTAAATCATCCTTAAAACATAATACATGAAAAGATACCAACTCAAAATGCATCCAACAAAAGTCATTTTTGGGGGGCTTCCCTGGTGGCACAGTGGTTGCACGTCTGCCTGCCGATGCAGGGGAACCGGGTTTGCGCCCCGGTCTGGGAAGATCCCATATGCCGCGGAGCGGCTGGGCCCGTGAGCCATGGCCGCTGGGCCTGCGCGTCCGGAGCCTGTGCTCCGCAAAGGGAGAGGCCACAACAGTGAGAGGCCCGCGTACCACACAAAAAAAAAACAAAACAAAAAAGTCATTTTTTTTCCTCCGACATTAGGAGAAATCGCTCTTAGCTGTGCATTAGATGAAGTTGGCATGTATTGGGACCAGGCTGTATGAAAACTACGTAGGTCTGATGGTTGTTGACGTCAGCAAGCAGGTCACACTCAGCCCGGTGAGATGAGCTCTGGGGGAGGTACCGCTTGGAAAGCAAGGCGGGAGAGGTCATAAGTCACTGTGGAGCATTGCTTTAGGTGGCAAGACTGAATTTCTCCTCCACTCAATTTTTACTGTTCTCTCATATTCCCTCCCTCCCTCCCTCTCATGTAAAAATAGCTTTACCTCCACCTGGCTACGTTTGCTTACACTCTCAGGTGGCTCTGCCCAGAAAGGCCAGCCCCAAACGCTGCGCCCACCATCCCTAAACAGGTCCCGGGTGTGCCGATGGCCTTTTGGAGTATAGTGAGTTCTCCAGAGCTGACTTCTTCTCCATTTTCAGGTGGCCCAGACTGCTTCTGTCCCTCCGTGGTGTGTCAGAGTTGGGGTTGGCGGGTGCAGGACTTGGCTTTCAGTGTGATAAAAACAGGTACATTCTGTGGCTGGGATCTCAACCCTATTTTCACTCCACTTCTGATTGCCATTGTGCTCTGAGAATTGACCTGCTTCCTGGCGGAACACTGTCCCCTCAACTCTAGCACAGGTTAATTTTCCGTGCTCCTGCTGTGGGGAAAATGCGATGCTGGAAGTGGATCCCTCTCAGAGCAGTCAGTCATCTTGCTCGCTGACAGATGATGCTGCCGCAGGGCAGAAGATCTGCATTTGGGAGAAAGCTTGTGGGTGGTTGGAACAAGGGCTGGGCTTGGAAAGGCCCTGGGGCCCCAAAGGGCTGGTGTGGAGGAGCTGGAGTGAGGGGAAGAGCTAGGGCAGAACAGGCTGGCACTGACCTTGTGTGCCCTTTCCTCCCACTGCAAGCCTCAGTGCTCTGGCCTCTGGCCATCCTGACTTCCTGAAGCAGCCAGAGGAGCGCAGTTCTGAGAGGAAGGGCCAAGGAGGACATGGCCTGTCAGCCCCTCCAGGCCCCTGGGAGCCCTGTCCTAATAATGGGCAGCAGCTCCGTTCAGTTACGGGGCATGTATATGAGCCAGGCCCTGTGAAAAGCTTCCTCCCGCTTTTCCAGGAATGAATCTCAGTGCACAGACTCAGGTGTGCAAGAAGTATACTAGAATTAACTTCTATTTTCAGTCCTTGTGACGGTTCTGGGCCTGACCCTGCAGCCTGCATTTCTGGGGCTCCCTGGCTTCACACCTCCTTCATTGGGGAGCACACCCCAGGAAGGAAGTAGACGAGGCCGCGAATGTGGTAACCGCTGGAATAGGAGCCCCCATAGGGGCCATCCAAGAGGTCTCTAAGGAGGCTCCCTGATGGAGAAGGTCCCCCGAGCTGGGCCTAAAGGAGTGACATTGCAGACAAAGGGATCAGTACAGGCAAAAGCACAGAGACAAAAACAAAAAGAATTAGCCTGGGGGATTCTATAGAGGGGCAAAAGAGTACAGGATGTCATTCCAGCCATCACTTTTCTTAGACATGGATGGCAGGAGATGAGTTTTAGAAGCGGAGGGGGAGGGGCAGATTACGGGGGACCTCCCACATGTATAAAGACCTTCCCTTCTTGCTGGTGGTGGGGAGCCAAGATAGGGTCTGTCTTGTGCTCCACTGAGGCCACAGCGTCTAGCACGGCACCTGCCCAATGTGGGAAGTATCTGGTGAATGAGTGAGGGAGGGAGTGAGGGAGTGAATGTAGGAAAAAATGAATAGAGCCAGTGACTTGATCACATTTGCCTTGAGAAGGGTCACACCAAAGGCTGCATCAGTCCCAAATTTCCAACACAACAATGTCTTCCACAATGGGTCTGAACACATAACACTTCTCAGGTTCTCTCGTCTGGGCCCTGGGAGCCTACAAACTCACAGTCTCACAACAGGCAGAACGTGAGCAGCCCTCTAAGCTGATGTTTCCAGAAACACGAGGTCTGTGGTACGTGAGATCGTTTAGGTGGTGCAGGGGCCCAGCGTCAAAAACATTGAGACACATGGGCCATATTCTCTTTCCATTCTGTGTACTTCAAAAAGTTGTATTTCTTGCCGGCATGCCTCTAACACTTCTCAAATACAAGCTAGTCTTCCCCATCCCCTTTTTTTTTTTTTTTTAATAACCAAAATAAGGCAAGCGGGGCTTTAAAAGCCTTTGACAAGAAGCCACCTCTCACTAGAATTTCATGACACTGTTTTGCTTTGCTCTTTTCATGGTTACAATTACCTTCTATGTAGGGGAAGTGATTTCAGGATCCCAACAAGAAACATATGGGAACCCAAATTAGGATATTTCCAAAGGACTCATGACAAAGGTGTGGGAGGGCGCAGGGGAAACACAAGAGAGAATGCAAGAAACCTGGGGTTTTGTTATGAATGCAAAGTTCATTAAGGAGAACTTGGAAAATACACAGGCTTAGAGAGAAGAAAAAACAAGTCACCTGAATTCCTGCCCCACAGAGAGAAGCATTGTTGACACTTTTTGGAGAACTCCCTTCTTCCTTTTTCCTTGTTTCTTTAGAGAATTCTCTCCTGAAGGCTCACCCAGAGTCTTGCATGGCTGAAAATATCTTGCATGTTCCAAAGTATGTGGAGGGGAATGAAGAACTAATATGCACGGCACAGGGAACCTTCTGCTTTTTGTCTTAAACCAGACTCTGAACCAGACTCCTTGCTTTTTTGTTCCATGTTTTAATCGTCTTTCAGAGCTTTAACCTCGAGAGAAGAGCTTTTACTATTGGAATTACTTCTATTTCATCATGACTCTGCTGTTCGTCTCCTAGTAATCCCCTAGATTTTTTCTTGGCCCCTTTGAGGGTCCCAAGATTAGAATGATGATAAGACCTACTATTTACTGGCCACTCTGGCCTATGTCTTGATGCACTCCAGCCCATTTAATCCTGCCCATGATCCACTGAGGTGGGAGGAATGTGGAGAAAGGTACAAGGAAATAAGCTTATCTCGGGTTGTTCCTAGTCCTAAAAGAACGTAGAATATCACAGACCTGAAGTGACACAGGGCGCTCTAAGTCAGGTGCATGACAAAGTGAGACCCAGTCACTTTTCAAATCTCCAAAATGTTTGAATGAATTATAGATCTATTTATAGCTTTCAGAACTTCTGACACAGTCCAGAACCGTTGGCTGTAAAACTGTTTCCCAAATTCAATCATGTTTCTCAATGATTTCCATTTTGAAATTGGAAGTCTTTGCCCCCTCAAGATATAATAAAAGCCACATCAAAGAAAATGGAAAACGTTTTCCCCTTAATATTTAAAGGAGAATGATTTTTATACAAGGCAGTCATTTGTCTGCTTAAAGCAGATCCCAGGGCAGTGCCAGTTGGAGTTGAGAGCATAATGCTTCTGATGGAGAGTTTCTGTAATGAGAAGAAGCCCAGTTCGTGGATATTTGCCCTTACATTTCTCCCCAACTAGCTGGGTGGCAGCTAAAGACCCAACATAAGAGGAGATCAGGACTCCAGGCCCAGGGCCTCTGCCCCAGCTTTCCTGTTCCACACACATGCGGATTTCCGCCCTGCGCTTGGCATCTGCCTCTAGGCTAGAGAATCTGAAGGAGGTGAGAGTGGGCCAGGCTCTCTCTTGCTTCCTCCCCACCTAGCCCCCAGAGACCCACCAAGGTGGAGCCCTGGGCTATGCCTGGTCCATACGCTCCCCGCCACCACCAGCAGGGTTCAGTGACCCCTGCCCTTGGCTGCCCCTTGCTCCTTCTTTATGGTGTGTCCTAGACATGGAACCAGCACAGGCTAACTGTTCATACAGAAAGATCACTTTGCTAGAGAACCAAGGCAGGTTAACAAATACAGATTTGTGATATATTCCAGAGATGGAGCCAACAGGTCCCTCTGAGCCTTTGCATGGGGACTGGAAAGGTAAAGAAAAGAGAAGACTCTTCAGATGACACCTGGGTTTTTGACATGAGGTAGTTGTCACTTTCTGGAAGATTTACTTGGGAGCAGTTTTGATGAGACAGAAATCAAGGGTTTGGTTTTGAACCTGTTATGTTTTAGCTCCCTATTAGCCATTTAGGTGGAGATACTGAGCAGGCAGCTGATGATGAGTCTGGAGCTCAGAGGAGAGGTCAGACAAGGCTGGAGTTACACATTTTGGGGTTGTCCATGGCCTGAAGCACATAGAGGGAGTCCAAGAAAGGGTCTGTATGTGTGTTTCCCTGAGAGCGCATGTCCATGGACGTGGGACACATGACTGTTTGTCCATGTGTGTACAATGACATACATGACTTGGAAGGTCACATCCATCACACCTTCCTGTCTGACCTTGGCTGAGGCACGTCTGCCTTCTCCTGGCCTGTAAATAAGGGGATGACGCTAACGCCCTTTAAGATCCCTCCAAGGTTCTGGGAGTAGGTGAATCACGATGATAGAGCCATCGTGGTTTCTTTGTGGAATCAGGAGGAGGAAGTCTTAAGACTGTAAGCAGAGGGGTTAGAGGTGGGCCGTGCACCTCCACCTGGAGCCTTCAGCAGCTGTGTTCCCTGACCTAGCAGAGGACCCTGAGCTCTGCGATAAGAAAGGGGCTGAGGCTGAAAAGGCACGTGGGTTACGGCCTGCCCACCCTATATTACATCCTCCTCATCTCTTTGCAGTTCGACAGAAAGGTCTGTATTGCGTGTCTACCCACTTGCTTATTCCCACCACGCCGATCCAAGGGGTCCAGATGAAGTTGTGCTACATCACATTTGAGTAGGAGCCAGGAGGCAGGTGGCCTGAGCATCATTTCCCACCCCACCTCCCCCTCACTCCCGCCAGTGTTCTCTCCCCACCCAGCTTGTAAACGAGGCCAGCTAATGCGGATTTCAGTCCCACTCTCCAGGGTTTCTCCTATAGAAGACAAGGAGTTGGGGGTTCTGTCAGAGTTAGAAGAACAGAAAGAGAACTTTCTGGATTCCACATCAAATGCCTCTTTCCCAGGAAATACGATAACATCTGATCTCAGGTCATCTCCCCATGTGTCCTTCCCCAGTGTCCCCAGCCTCAGTGGACTGGTACCCAAGCCAGAGACCTGAGAGTCATCCTCTAAATCTCCCTCTTCTCCACCCAGACCCAGTCATTCCTCAAGTCGTGCCCCTTCTAGCTCCTGGCACCTGCAGCAACCTTCCTCTCCTCTCTATCCCATCAACACCATGCAGTCTCACCAGATCTCTGAACTGCCTCCCCTGGCCTTGTACATTCATTCCTACCCTCTCCTCCAGTCCTGTCTATACCCTCCTCCAACTCTGTCTACACCTTGCTCCAGTCCTGTCCACACACTCCAGGCAGAGTCATCTTTCCAAAACACAAGTCCTACCATGCTACTTTCCACGGCCCTCCATCACCTTTAGAATTAATCCTTCGAGGGGCTTTCGATTTAGTGGGGAAACAAAACAAAAAAGCAACAGTGAGAAAGTATGTTAAATATATTAGCGAGTAGTGACGAAAACTAAAACAGCAGCCAGAGAGCATGTCGGCGGTGACATTTTAGATAAAGTGGTAAAGTGGGTGGGGTCTCTCTAAGGAGGGGTCATTTGAGCAGAGACTGGAGCACTTAATAGGTTCTCAATAAAACTTAGTTGACTTAATAACAGAGTGCCTCACCGAGTGAAAGACTCTAACCCATTTTTCGAGAAGTCTTTCCCTCCAGCTAATATTGTTCCAAGTCACAAGCATGAGGCTTGGGGGACCTGAGTGGGAGTTTTAATTAACCTGATATGAAGCAGTGGGAATGGAAGCCCAAAACCCCAGAAGCCTTTTCCGCAAAAGGTCCAGGGCTTGATAATAAAATGGTGCTTTCATTCTTATTAATGGGGGAGTCGCTTTAAGGATCAGACCCAGCAGATTATTGATCAGTGTTAATCATTAGAAAATACCAAGTTAATGAAGTTAACTGCCAGGAGATCTCTGTGGGACTTGGGGAGAGGCCAGTTAGATACAATAACCTTGTTCCCTTCTAGTCCAGCTAAGAGACTTATTTACAGACGTCCGGGTTTTTCTAAGGAAAAAAGGCAAAGTAAAAGTCACTGGGACGGCTTCCCTGGTGGCGCAGTGGTTGAGAGTCCGCCTGCCGATGCAGGGGACGCGGGTTCGTGCCCCGGTCTGGGAAGACCCCACGTGCCGCGGAGCGACTGGGCCCGTGAGCCCTGGACGCTGAGCCTGCGGGTCCAGAGCCTGTGCTCCGCAACGGGAGGGGCCACAGCAGTGAGAGGCCTGCGTACCGCAAAAAAAAAAAAAAAAGTCACTGGGAGTTAAACAGTTTCTCCTTCCAGCTGAGTTGCTACTGGGGCTGAGTGATCATTCCAAGCCTGTTTAACACACATCTGCTATACCACTGCCACTCCCTGTTCCGGACTTTTTAAAATAAACTTTTTATTTTAGAAGAGTTTTAGATTTAGAGAAAATTTGCAAAACTAGTAGAGAGTTCCCATATACCCCACACTTAGCTTCTTCCCCTATTAACATCTTACCTTTGCATTATCGCGATTCATGAACCGATATTGCTCCATTATTATTAACTAAAGTCCATACTTAATTCAGATTTCCTTAGTTTTTACTTAATGTCCTTTTTCTGTTCCAGGATCCCATCCAGGCTACCACACTACGTTTAGTCACCTTGTCCTTTTAGGCTCCTCTTGGCTGTGACAGTTTCTCAGACGTTTCCCCCTTGACAGTTTCGAGGCGTTACCGTGTAGTTTTGTAGAATGTCCCTCAGTTGGGTCTTATCTGAAGTTTTCCTCATGCTTTGACTGGCTTTGGGGAGGAAGACCACAGAGGTAAAGTGCCATTTCCATCACATCATGTCAAGGATACATACAATCAGCATGGCTTATCATGATGTTGACTTTGATGATGTGGCAAAGGTAGTGTTTGTCAGGTTTCTCTTCTGTAAAGCTTCTCTCCCTCCCCTTTTCCATAGTCTTTGGCAGGAAGTTGCCACGCACAGCCCGCACCTAAGGATTGGGGTCTTATGCTCCACCTTCTTGAGGGTGGAGTATCTACATCAATTATTTGGAATTCTCTGGCACAAGAGACTAGTTTATATTAGTATGGACTCATGGGTATTTATGTTTATACTTTGGGTTATAATCCAGTATTATTTTACCTTTTTTGTTGCTCAAATTGTTCCACCTTTGGCCTTTGGGAGCTCTCTCAGTTGGCTCCTGTGTGTCTTTGACATACCCCCATCATTGTACGTTTTTTTGTTTGTTTTTTGAGCACTTCCTTACTTTCTGGCAATACAAGATGCTCTAGGCTCATTTTATATACTTCCTACCCCAGCCCTAGAATCAGCCATTTCTCCAAGGAACCTGGATTCCTTTTATTGGAGAATCCTGTATTAATGTTCATAATGGGTTGTTGTTTCGCTTCATTTTCTTTATGAGTATAAAAATAAGTCATGTTCATTATGGACAATTTAGCAACTATATGACAGAATACAGACGAAGATGAGTATTCCTAATCAGTCAACAGCAGAGAAAGCCACAGCTAACATTTTGGGGTATTCTCACCTGGTCTCTTCTGCTAGTTGCTGGCCCTTGAGGAGTCCTTTCTCTCTTGATCTTCTCCATCAGACCAAGGGATATCCCCAGGGAGTGGGGAACTGGTTTTCCTCCATGCCTCACAGCTGTGGTTGCAGCAGATGAGTCATTCTGGCCTATCTTGGGTTGCTTGTTCACTGGGCCTCTGCCCACTTCTCCCTCTAGGTGATCATAGGTCCAAGAGGCCCAGGAGTCAGGGCATGTCCTCCAACAGGCTGTGAGGACAAAATACTTCCAAGTTCAGTGACCTTGGGCACCATCGTTGACTGCACTTTCCTGTTTTCTAAGGATTAAATGAGATAATGTGTACAACGTGCTTAAAAGAGGTCCTGGAACGTAGCAGGTATTCAACATGTAAAAGCTATTATTATTTAAGTTACCATTATTATTAATAATCCAGAGAAATACATCCTTTAATGACAGAAGCGCAGGCTTAGTGTGGTGGGCAGGCCTCTGGGGTGTAATATTTGCACAAGCAAATTGCCTCCTCCACAGGAACCTCATGAAACTGATCTGATCCTTCCCAAGAATTTGAGCAGATGGGAGAGAAACGGCCTCTCTACAAGACCAGAAAATGGAAAAGAGGGCCCTTGGGGTCTAACTGAAAAGAATATACACCTAGGCATAGGCTTGCGTTGCTGTCAAGAGCATGGGCTCTAGAGCTGGGCTGCCCAGGTTCAAATCCCAGATCCATCACCTACCTGCCAGGTCCCCTTTATACAGTAAATTGTTTAACCTCACCAGGCCCAATGTAAGAATAACAATATTACATATTGATAAGGTTGCAGCAAATACTAAATAAGTTCACAAAAGTAAGAACTCAGACAGTATCTGGCACAAAGTAAGCACTCAATTCATATCAGTTACTATTTTTATTATTTCATCATTCAGAGCCCTTTAGCTTGCAAGTAACAGGAAAATTATCTTAAAATTGCTTAAGTTAGAGGGACTTTTTGGCTTATGTAACTGAATCCCAAACGTTCATAGTGATCAAGTCATGTGCCCTTCCCAGAGCTAATCACTGTGAGGGGACCCTAGGATGCAACTGGCCATTTTGAGTCACAGGTTTCACCCCTAAAAAACACGGTCACAGGGGATAGATGTGGGGATGCCAAAAGCAATATATGACTTTCCTTGAAACTGCTTCCCTTTTCCCTGAAGATGAAGCTTAAAAGGAGAAACTTCTGAGGGGCTAAGCATTGAGCTGATGGGGCAAGTCACAGAGTCCCTATGCAGCGAGGTTCCTGAGGAGGTGTAGGTAAAGCAAAGTTGGGCAAACAGGAAGCTAATCTATGGGCAAAAATCACTTTCTACAGCATCCTGACCTCCCGCCTAGTGTAAGAGAATCTCCTTAAAAGTTCCCCACTGGGCTGTGTTAGGCAAAGGGAAATACCACCAAACTGAAGTCAGGAGTCCTGGGTCCAAGTTCTGGTTCTGTTGTTTGACGTGGAGCAGGTGGCTTGCCCTGGTCTGGGCCACTGCCTTGCCCCTTGTCATTAAGCAATGAGTCAGCCCTAGAAATCCCTGACCCTGACCATATCAGTGATTGCTCTCCTGTGTTGATTTTTCTTCCATATAAAGAGACTGTGGCATGCAGTGGGGGAGCCCAGTTAAGGTATCAGAACCCAGGAACCAGACAGAGTTGGGGAATCATGGCAGGGGAGGAAGGGAATACAAATATGTATTAGTGCCTAGTCCATGCCAGGCACTGATGTTTCAACATTATCCACGGTGTCTGATGCCAAGCAGCCCCGGTGACTGTGGTCAGTCATTGACATGCTATGTGGGAATAGTTTCCAGGTATCTAAAGGAGGCCCACTTGCAGTCTGGCTAGTTGAGCACTGTGCCATGTTTGCTGCTGGGCAGCTGGGCTTGGGGTTGCCAGAGGCCATGGAAGAAGAGCTATTAGGCCACCCTTCTGACTGGGTCCTTCTGTAGGAATCCTGGGTGAAATTGTTCCACTAGTCTTACCTGTCTGGAGAACCCTTCCCAGGCTGGACTTGGGTGCCCCTGTGTCATGCTCCTCTGGGTCTTCTGCTTCTCTCTCAGCACCCATCACATTGATTTGTCAGCTCCATCTAATGTCTACCTGCCCCACTGACTCTGGAAGCTGTGGGACTGAGCTCCCTCCAGGCCCCAGCATTGATCTGGGTACAGAGTGGGTGATCTATATTTGTTGAATGATTGAACGAATTAATGAATTTAGATGATCCAGAATACTCTTTCTAGCTTTGCATTATAGAACAGGAAAAGATGGAATGAATATGATTTTAGGCAAGTCACCTAATCTCTCTGGACCCCAGTTTTACTACCTGTAAAGTAGATATAATAGTAATCTGTCCCCGTGTCATGGGACTGTTTTGATGATTAAATGAGATAATGTATACAATACTACTAACTACCCTTACTTGAATGTTCCTTATGTTACTGGTGCTGTATTAGGCTTCAGATAATATATTTGAAGTAATAAATATAGTGGACCTTAACAAATATTTGTCTTCTTCCCCCAAAACTACTTTAAAGTTTAAATGTTATTTTTTTTTTATATAAAGTTTTTTTTTAATTTATTTTTGGCTGCATTGGGTCTTCAGTGCTGCACATGGGCTTCTCTGGTTGCGGCAAGCGGGGGCTACTCTTCATTGCAGTGCGTGGGCTTCCTGTTGCGGTGCCTTCTCTTGTTGCTCTAGGTGCGTGGGCTTCAGTAGTTGTGGCTCACAGGCTCTAAAGCACAGGCTCAGTAGTTGTGGCGCATGGGCTTAGTTGCTCTGCGGCTTGTGGGATCTTCCCGGACCAGGGATCAAACCCATGTCCCCTGCATTGGCAGGCGGATTCTTAACCACTGTGCCACCAGGGAAGTCCCTGAAGTTTAAATGTTAAAGTAAAATTTTATTTGTTGAAGGGATGGATGGATGGATGGATGGATGGATAGATGGATGGATGGATGGTTTCCAGAAGTAGCAGCCTTCACACAGCAAGGGAATGAGTGGGTATAGGTGTACCATTGGCCAGCAGAAGTTTAAACCCTTTTAGAATAACTACCTTGGACTTCAGAGAGTTCCTGGGTATGGAGATTTGGCTTTAATTAAAGTCTCAGCACAGTGTTAAATGCCATTTTATTTTAGTTCATAATTAACACTAATAAGATGAGCAGATCACAAACAGCACACATTCTGAGAAAGTGAAAAACAGCATCTGAGCTTGGTGGTTTCCATTTTCGGTTTTCCCCCCTCCCATGTTCTGTTCAATTAAAAGTTTTGAGAAAATATTGCAACCACACTCCTTGTCTTTATGGTAATGAAGCATATTAATTTGAATGTGATGAATACAATATTCCACTGACTTTTTTATTCCCTTATCTACAAAAGTTTAAAATAATGGGCCAATTAAACTGGGAAAGAAGAATGCAGGGTTTGCCTGGTGCTCCAATTCAGCAACCAGAGAACTGAAAGAGCAAAATTCTGTGACAGTCTGTGGGACAAACTTCATCTCCTTGGCAATGGCTGAGAGACACTAATGCATAATGACAGGTGTGGACCAGGGCAGAACAAGTACTGTATTAGGAATCAAGAGACCAGGTTCTAGAGCCTCCTCTGGTATTTTCTCAGTGAATATTTGTTGGATGGATGGATAGATGGATGGATGCAAGGAAGGAAACATGAGCCAGACCACATCCCAAGGTCCCATTCTTCTCAAGGTAGCAAATTAAGTCTAGTTTGGAGCTGACCTAACCCTTCTAAGACCTAGAAGTTCTTAGAGGCAGAACTTACAATTTAAAGTCCAGTTCTCTGACCTCTTTATCCTGGAGGCATACATATAAATTATAGAGCTAGCCTGAGCTCAAGTATGACAGCCCCGAAGAGCTCAACTCTAAAACAGAGACCCCCCCCCCCAAACCAGCTAACCCCAGGGAAGGCTGAGGCTTCACCAGTACAGTCTTCTGCTTTGGGAGGGGGACATCCTGGAGAGGGCTCATGACCGTGAAATATGGTCAAGCTATCTCCATGAGGATCTCTAGAAGGCTTCCCACCTCCATGTGGTCCTTCAGTCAACTCCACCTTGCCACCACTGTGTTATCTGAGGCAGTCTGCAGGTACATCGCCCACAATTTCTGTGTACTTTGTCACTTTCTGTTCTGTCCTCTACATTGCAGACATTATAAAAGGCAACACACATAGACACACACACTCATGATGATGTTCCTTTGCTTAAAACCCATTGTGCCCTGGATAAACAAATCCTTAACACAGTCTATGAGACTCTGCGTGGCCTACCCTAGAGTGCCTCCCAGGCTTTTCTGTCTCCACATCCTCTGGCCCTGCCCATTCCCTGCCTCTAACACTAGCCTTCAGTCAGTTCCCAAACACCTCTTCAACACTTAGGATCCCACTCACCTCAGGACCTTTGCACATGCAATATTTTCCTTAAATGTTCTTGCCCTACCTGTCGTCTAGTTAATGCCTTATGATCCTTCAGCAATTAGCTCAAGCCTCACTTTCTCAAGGAAGGCATCCCTGATGAAACTCCCTACACAAGTTCCAGCCTGGGTTGGGTCCTATGTTTATGTTGTCATAGCCCTGAGTATTTTTCCTTTATGGCACTTATCACAGCTTGTAATTATATGCTTGAGCTATTATTTGAGTCATGTACCTCTCCTTCATTAGGCCATTAGCACTATAACCATTGATTCTTAATCATTGTATTTCTATTGCTTAGCACAGTGCCTGGCTCATAATAGATACTTAATAAATATTTGTTGACCGAATGAATGATTGAATGAATGAATGCCTAATTCAAGAGTTTTGTCTCTTTCCACTCCACTCTACTGCTTCCATTTGGGGATTTCTTAATTTCTGAAGCACTTGGGCTATAGGCCTTATTCTGGAAGCTTAAACAACTGAGATCTACCCTTGCTCCCAAGCAGTCCACAGTGTGACAAGAAACAGATACATAAATGAACAGTGACAATACAGTGTGCCAAGTGCTGCAATAGACGTTAAGTGCAGGGTTTCATGGAAGCAGGTAAGAAACGCTTCTGTTCGCCACTGGGGAGGCTTCCCAAAGGACGTAGTTCCTAAGATGAGCCTGAAATGAAAAGGTGTTGGGAAAAGAAATAAAGGTGGGGGAAAAATTTCAGGTGAAAGGACCAGCAGGTGGGAAAGCTCAGAAAGCAGAGCCTGGTCCTGGTAAGAAACACACGCGACTGTGATGACTGTGCCCTGGCTGGAAGGCGGTACTGTGAGGGGTGAGGTTGGGAGGTAGGCAGGGACCAGATCGCCAAGGACCTTCAATGACAGCCAAAGATGGCAGTGGACACTGTATGGAAGGGACTGGTGTGGTGAGACCTGTGGTTTGGAGAACTCCCTCTGGAAATGCTTTGGAGAAGAGATGTTCATACTTCATGGGAAATATTTAGCCTCCGTTTCCCCAGAAACAGAGGATTAAGCCTGGGGAAACAGGCTCGATTCCAGGGCTGTCCATCAAACTGCTTTCCAGAATCCAAACTTTCTTTCCAAAGGGCACTTGGTGTGATGGACCTTGCTTATTCATTGCAGGGAGAATTCATTTCAGGGTGGAGAATTAAAAAAATACAAGATTAAGCAGTGTAATCAGCTGCTGCAGAGAGTTGGAAATGCAATAAATAATAATAGCATTGAGAGCTGTTTTTAATAACTCACCAGTGTAATTTAGCTGTGGCTTCTTGGAGCATATGTAAAATATGTCATAATGTATGTAATGGCAAATGCCTCATTGCCAACCTCTAAAGACAAATGTCTTCCCAGGAGGAAATGGGGGGCGGGAAACTGGAGGACATGATTTGCGAACTGGATGTAGGAAGGCAAGCATCATTCATTTTGACACCATTAACTTTGAATTTGTAATCCTTTGCAGAGGTGATAGGTTTCAGCTGGTTTGTCTTTAGGGATGGGCAGGTTAATAGCAATAATGTGGTAAAGACAAGACTCATAATCTGTAAGAGACTAAGTTGTTTTCATACTCTGTAGACCCACCATTTGCATGCAGTCCATATTCTAATTACAGATCATCCTTGTCTATTACAGCAGGTCCCCAGGGGACTGATGTCTTGGCAGCATTTGTTTTACTCAGCTGAGTTACTAAATATTCATGAAACCATTAAAATGTGTTATTTAAAAGGTTTTGACAGAGTCTGTTTAATAATTCATATGGACTGCACCCACCCTCCCCCCCACAAAAGAAGTCCAAATTACTGGGATAGGGCTAGGAGTCCTCCCCTCTTAGGGAGGCATCGTGACAGTTAAAATGAGATGGACTTTGGAGTCAGATGGAACTGAGTTCAAATTCTAGTTCTACCACGTACTAGCTGTAACCTTTTGCCAACTTACTTAAACTCAGAGGCTCTATTCCTGATCTATTAAATGACAGTGATGATGTGATGATGATGATTACAGCTAATATTTATGGATCACCTATTGTATTATTTCTTTCACAACAATAGTATGATGTAGGTACTATTATGATCCCCATTTTACAGATGAGGAAACTGAAGCTCAGAGCAGTCGAGTAACTTCCCCAAGGCACAGGGCTAGTAAATAACTGTTCTAGGACACAACTCTGGGTCTATCTGACTTCAAAGCTCATGCTATTAAGTGTGCTGTGCTATTCTCTGATACTAACTTCTACAGTTTTGCAACATTAGAGACAATGAATGTAAAGACTAATTCCTGGCACATAATAGACACTTTGTAATGTCTCTTGCATTGAAGGACTAGATTTATATTCCTTTGATGCGTTCTCTCTGCGAAAACATAGCACCATGTCTTTGTCAAAGTTTTATAAGGTCCTTATCATTCCATACCCTTGTCCAAGTCACTCCACACCTCTACCAGGCCTCAGGTTTTTAATCTATAAAATAGGGGTGAATGGGAGTTCTTACACATACCATTAGTTTGGGTGTAAATTAATACAACCACTTTAAAAAACAATTTAGCAATATTTAAATCAAAGATGCACAAACCCTGTAATACAGCAATTCTGCTCCTCCCCTAAAGCAGTTTCTCTACCTCCACACTCTTGACATTTGAGGACAGATATTTCTTTGTTGTGAGGGATGTTCTGTGCATTGTAGGATATTTAGCAGCATCCCAGGCTTCTATCCACTAGATTCCAGTAGCATCCCCAGTTGAGACAACCAAAAATGTCTCCAGACATTGGCAAGTGTCCCCTGGAGGCAAAATTGCCATTGAGAACAACTGCCCAAAAGGAACTCTTGCAAAAGTGCATCAGAAGCATGTTCAGTCTGATCAGAGCCACAAGATTTGCAATAGCAGAAAAGAGGTAACAAGCTAACTGTCTACTAACAGGTGAATGGTGTGTTTATCATGGCCTAGCCACTGAATGGAATATAATACAACAGTGAAAATGAATGAACTACAGTTTCACATGCCAACATGGATGAATTTTATAAACGTAGGTTTGAGCAAAAAAGTAAAAGCAAATTGCAGAAGCCTACATGTGATATGGTTCTATCTATGTAATGTTTAACAACATGTAAAATGATGCTATGTACTATTTAAGGAATATATATGTGTGTGTGTGTGTAGTAAAACTAAAAAGAAATGCATGGAAGTGAAAATCACCAAATTCAAGATATGGTTATTTTAGAGGGGAAGGGGTTGTACTCAAAGCAGGGTACATGGGCTTCAGCTCTATTGGTATAACTTTATTTCCTAAGATGAAGAGTATGAGTATTCATCAGATTATTTTTTATACCTCTTTCTATGTCTGAAATATTTTATAATACTTTTTAAAGGAGTTAGAGTATATCAGTTCTAATGAGGGAAGAGCACATAGAAAAATCACTTGAGGAACTTTTCCTAATTATGCATATTTTCCTCTTGGAGATTCTGAAATCCTCTCTCCAATTCACTCTCCATATCACCAAGCAAGAGTCACTGCCTTGACCACTGTCCCCAGTAGGAATGTGTCATCTCTCAGGTGTTATAGGGTTGAGAATCTGTGGTCACTGGAGAATTCTTCAGGATGCTTCCTCTGTTTTACTTTTCCCCTCTAATAATCTATGATCCCATAAAAAGTGGATTTGGGGTTCTATTAGGTAGGTAACCACATAAGCAAACATCCCTCCCTCCAGTTTTCAAAGCTCAGCCCATGAACTGTCCTATGACAGGCCCTGGACAAGTATATCCCTGGGGGGTAGGAAGGGATGCTCCTGGAAGGAAGATGGATGCTCCTGCCAGAGTGTTTGAAACCATCCTTGTATTCCTGGCCACAGAGGTGTCCTAGGACTCAGGAAGCACCACTACCTTCAGGTGAAAAAACAAAGCCTCAACAAGGTCAAGTCATTTGAAGGTCATCCAGCTAGTGAGTGTCAGAGACATGAATAGACCCAGGCCTGTCTTCAAACCCCCGTCCTTGTGTCTAAGCCAGGCTACCTTGCTTCATTAATAAGAACTTTAACAATTGTAACTGAGAGTTAGTTAGCAATGCAAGAAATTAAAGCAAGAGATTTCCCCAAAAAGCACATGATTGACAAATATGTGCTCTGCATTTGGAGAAAGAAGGGCAGGTTAGAGAGTGTGGAGAGTCAAGACTTCAGCTCAGCTCTGGAAGATGACTGATTTGGCTTTAGCCAGGCAGAGGAAGGAGAGAGCATTCCATGTGAGGAAACAGAGAGACAGGGAATGGGCAGGGCAGTGCAAGTCAAGTTCTGTGCCAGGAAGGCAACGTCAAATGCATTCGGTCTAGAAGAAAGCTGGCTGGAACTGGTGCCCATCTGTGGTTCTGTTTGGAAGTACAGTCACTGGACTGGAGACTCCTTGATGGTCGAGACTGATCTTAGTCACAGTTGTATTACTGAGTCCTAGGGAACATGATATTGGAAAGAGGAAGGCAGGAAAGAAGAAAGCAGTGCAGGAGAGGAGGGAAGGAAGGAAGAGAAGAATGTGTGTTGAAATTCCAACGGAGCCTGGATCCCTCCTGAGGAAGCAAAAGAGGTAAAAACTGAACCATGTTGGTGGATATTTAAATGCCATTATTCTCTGGCTTTATTTACAAATGAATGTTCACTGACAACAGTTAAGGTTTTTTTTTTTCTTTAGCATCTTTATTGGAGTATAATTGCTTTACAGTGTTGTGTTAGTTTCTGCTGTATAACAAAGTGAATCAGCTATATGTATGTGTATATATATACCCGTATCCCCTCCCTTTTACATTTTGCTCAAACCAAAAAATGATTCATGCTGACAATCAACATGAACATTGTGCACTTGTTAATAAATGTGCTCATTACTCTTACCTGCCGGGAAGCATCAACTCCTGCGTTCTAGCCTGCTTTTAGCAGAGAGACCTATGCTCCCACCTCCTCAGCCTAGGACTGTGATAGGGGAAGGAGATGTTGGTGAGATGCAGAATGAAGAATGAGTCCTGCAGGCTGGAAGTTTGGTGTGTGGCGGGGAGGGAAGAGGGGAGGTCTTGAAGTTCATCCCAAAGGACACAGAATTCTTGAAAGAGGGTTCAAGATCCTCCTAAAACTAATCTTGTGAGGTGCTTGAGATAATCCTTTCTGAGGGTTTTCTAAAATCCAAGAAGAAAACCGGGATGCGTTTCTCCCATGTCTCTCCTGCCCCCCATCTCCACGGAGCTGATGATAAAATCAGATAAACAGATCTGCCTTTGAGAACTGCCCACAGAGGGACTGGGACCCAAGGCATGGAGAACTCCCCCACTGGATTCCACGGGAAGCTGATTGAAGCAGCTCATCTCTCCCCAGTGATGTGTTTATGAGAGAAGGGCTTCCAGCGCCATGCACTGAGGCTTTTACCTTTCAGCATCTGCCCCTTCCCATAAATATGCTATCAGGAGCAATAATGACTAGCGAAGAAGTGGAATCATTGTTGGGACTGAGTGAGTTAACAAAGTGTATAAAATCTCTAACCCAGGGTGGGATGGCTCTGTTACTGTAGTTATTATTATTGGGAAGAGAAGCAAAAGGCCTGAGAGAAAGAACTTAGCAGAAACGGGAAAATCGTGGACCAGGACCAACTCTGAACTCCACCCCTCATTGCCCCCTCTGCTGACTACTGGGAATCGGAGTCTTGGGGAGTCAGAGAATGCTCTCAATGAAAGAATACACAGAAGACCTGAACTCCAGGCCTGGCTCTGCCACCAACTAGTTTTATCACCTCCTGGGAGACACTTGTCTGAGCTTCCTCTGTCAGTTGGTACTCATTCTTGTGATAATTAAGATAAAGGAAAAAACCTGTGTGAAAGTCCCACACAGTGCCCAACCCACGAAAAATGCTGATAACATTTAGTTTCCCTCTCTTTGCCCCTGTTTTCTTATCTGTAAAATGAAAATAATGCTGCACCCTAATTTAAAAGTTTATTGTGAAGAGTAGCACTGTATTTTTCAACAAATATTTGTTGAGAAACCTCAATATGTGAAGTAATGTAAAAGGTGAAACAATTTTGCAAATTATTGGGTTGGCCAAAAAGTTCATTCCGGTTTTTCCGTAACATCTTATGGAAAAACCCGAACGAACTTTTTGGCCTATCCAATAGAAATCCTAGAGCATTTTTTAGACATTGTGAACTTCCTAATGGAAAAGGCTTTCCTTTTCATCTGTGCATAGTGTCTCACACAGGCCCAGTAAATATCTGAGAAAGAAGAGAGAGAGAAGAAAAGAGGAAGGGAGGGAGGAAAGAGAGGGAGGGAAAAAGGAAGGGAGGGAGGAATGAAGGAAAGATGGAAGGAGGGAAGGAAGAGATATATCATTACTTAATTATTG
The DNA here is from genome assembly GCF_002837175.3 of Physeter macrocephalus. Classification (NCBI taxonomy): domain Eukaryota; kingdom Metazoa; phylum Chordata; class Mammalia; order Artiodactyla; family Physeteridae; genus Physeter; species Physeter macrocephalus. The sequence goes on from NC_041215.1 coordinate 2,355,666, forward strand.
TACAATTATCATCTTCATTATAAAACTAATTTAAACAAATCCAGCCAGTGCCCCCAAAAGAGCACCAAGATAAGGGCTATGATAAAGAACACTTAGAATAATTTTCACATTTTGACCAGTAATGGGAATAGTAATGATTTTCTTTCTGAATCATAACCATCTTGCAGTTAATAGTTCGCCTTCTGGTAGAATTGAGAGCTCTGAGATGGTGCTCTGAGGAATTCTTTCATTTCTTTCCCACCTTTTAAAGAAAAGAGAACTGCAAATGCAATTATTGGCATTATTTTTATACCAACTGCAGCAGAACATTCCAGAAGATGAGGCCTCTACCAAATTAGTTTATCCAGATGAGATTTAGACAGTACGTTACCATTACTGGGAGAACCACACAGAAACCCACATACCAGCAGCAAGCCCTACAGAGTCAAGTGAATGTGAACACAGCATTGCACATGTGTTTTCGGTTAGCTAAGTGAACTGCTCCAATCTTGGGGGACCGTACCACAGGACACCTCTGTTTACCTCAGGTTACACAGCAGAAAGCAAGCTGTGAGTTGCTGGGGGCCAACACACATGAAGTTTAAGCAACAACAAATCAGGCTCGGCTGAAACAATTTGCCTGGAAGGAAGATTTGTGGCTAGAGAACTGAAGTTCATGCACCCAGAAATTTCCAGAGAAAGTCTTATTCCCATACCTGAAATAATATTCCTTCTGTCCGCGGATCCAAACCCCCAAACTCCGTGTACATACTCAATCTGTGACTTTTCCATGGGACACAGCTGATTATGATCCCCTGGAGCATATGGATAATGATAATGATACTAATATAGTTCTTTCTATGAATAATAACTAATTCATTTCAGTCTTCACAACAACTGTCTGAAGTATGTACTATGATTATATCTGTTTTACTAGTGAGAAAACTCAGGCACTGAGAGGTTAAGTAACTCACCAACAGTCACAGAACTCAGTAAGAGGCAGAGTTAAGAGTCAGTGCAGGCAATCTGACCCTGGAGGCTTGCTTTTTTTTTTTTTAATTAATTTATTTATTTTTTTTTGTGGTATGCGGGCCTCCCTCTGCTGTGGCTTCTCCCGTTGCGGAGCACAGGCTCCGGACGCGCAGGCCCAGCGGCCATGGCTCACGGGCCCAGCCGCTCCGCGGCATGTGGGATCCTCCCAGACCGGGGCGCGAACCCAGTTCCCCTGCATCGGCAGGCGGACGCGCAACCACTGCGCCACCAGGGAAGCCCCTGGAGGCTTGCTTTGAACCTCTATGTCACGCTGCCGTTCACTGGATGTCAAGGACTGTGCTAAGCAGTTTATGGCATTATCGCACTTCATTACTGCAACAATCTTATGATACGGGTACCAATAGTATTCCCATTTTACAGGTGAGGAGGCTGGCTGCAAACATTTAAATGACTTGTCCCAGGTCACACAGGTGGCAGAGCTAAAATTCTCATGCAGAGATTCTGTGTACCTGCAATTGTTTGGTGAAAACTATGTGCTATGGACTGAATGTTTGTGTCTCTCCAAAATTCACATGCTGAAACCCTAATTTGAAATGTGATAATACTTGGGGTGGGGCCTTTGTGAGGTAATATGGTTCAGATGAAGTCAAGAGGATGGAGTCCTCATGATTGGATTAGTGTCCTTATTGGAAGAGGAAAAACTAGAGCTCTCTCTCTTTCCACCATGTAAGGATACAGCAAGAAGGCAACACTTTACAAGCCAGAAAGAAGGCCCTTACCAGAACACGACCATGCTAGTACCCTGATTTCAGACTTCCCAGCCTCTAGAATTGTGAAAAATAAATATCTGTTGTTGAAGCCACCCAGTCTATGGAATTCTGTTATAGTATCCTGAGCTAAGACATAGTTGTTTGTGAGTGTGACAATCTTGGTTCCCAAGAGTCCTAAGGGACATTGGAAACCATAGCCAGTACTCATTTGTCAGACTGTGACAATTCTGAATTGGAATCCTGTGTTTTGTGGTGTCTGGGTTGGAACAAGTCAGATAGCTGATACATGAGGTCGGTTCACCACCTCCACCCCACCATCCTCAGTCAGGGGAAACATCTCATGAATGACCAATCCTTTGTTTCTTTATGGCAAACAGCCCAGAGGGGGAAAAGTTGCCTGCTAGTGCTGATAAAGAATGGAAGAGGGCCAACAAAGATTCTTAGCCAAAACATAATAATTTGGGACAAAGCGAGAAAAGTGTCCAATTCTATGCAGGCTGATATCTACAATGCAAACATATTCACCTTACAATCTATATGGAAATAAGAAAAAGCAATTTGTGAAATGGATTCCATAAGTGTTCCCATTAGAGTAAGAATTTCTCATCAAGTGAAAGATGGAAATTCAATAAAACTTTAAAGGGAGGTTACATGTAGAGGGAAGATTTGTGCAGACACCACATGATGCTGGATGGAAATGTGATGTGAGAAAAAGCAGGTTCTTTAATAAACAATTCATGGATCTCTCACAAGTATCAAACCACAGATACCCCATTTATTAGCTGGATGTGTGGGAAAGTGGACTTTGGAGGCAGATAGACCTGGGTTTAATACTCATACACCTATGAGACCTGAATTTCCCTCTGATCTTGGGAAAGTGGAAATACCCACACAGATATATTGTGAGAATCCATGGAACTGGCCTGTGTAAAGCACCCCACAATTTCTAGAAAATAGTAGTTAAATCTGTCTGGTTATCTTTGACGTAACTCACATGAGAGGCAGATGTTCCTAAAGCTCAGGGTTAGGAGACAATCAGGAGGGCACTTGTCTTTGAGACCAGAATTCTTGAACGAATTTAAGTCTTTGCATGGCGACAGCAAGGCAGAAAGTGGGAACCACCACTCCTCCTTCTCATGTCATTTAGTCCCAGAAATTCCAGAAAGTGGCAAAGGATTAAGTCTAGTTTCTAGCATCTGGCCTTGCATCTAACAAATGCTGAGTAATACATGTTGGTGGAATTGAACTGAGAATGTTTTGTGCAAGGTGAAATAATACAACAGGTAAAAATGCAGGACAGAAATGTGTCTGAGACCAGAGCCATCTGCCCAGGGCTGACATCTAGAGCAGTGAGCATACATAATCTTGCAAAGGGGGTGAATGCAGAGGCAGGAGAAAGTCAGGGACAGCACCGGTCTTATAAGGTAGAGAGTTGTTGGAAAGGAAGCCATAGAGAGACAGGAAGGAGCAGGTGCAAACCAGAGAGTTTATAGAGAAGGCAAGAGAACAGAGTACTGACTTACCAGAAACTTGGAAATACCTCTGCTCCTAATTTAGTTCCTCATGTCTGGCTGTGCTAATGCCTAAAATACCACTAAGCTCATTGGGTTAAGTATTTCTCTCGCTAGGGCTCCACAGGATAGAAAACACAGTAAGGCAGGACAACCCCCGGGCAGGTGAATTTGTCAGGTTTCCTTTTGGGCAGGTGGGATCTGGAATGGCAGAGTAGTGTCCTGGTAAACCTGTAATGGTGAGGAGGGGGAGGAAGCACTCATTTACAGTGTTTGCCAATTTTCTTGGTGTAAATACTCCTGCTGTGGTTGATTTCAAGCCACCAAAGGTGTAACAACTGTCTTGCTGGTTTCCTGAAATTTTAACAATCAGCTTTCACAAGCTGGAATAGACTGACTCCAGGTACTTCCCAGGCACCAATGAAATTGGAGATTGATATATAGAACCAATGGGGGAGTTACAGAGCGGAGAAGACAAGAGTTTCCTGAGTCTCACTCAGATATGTAGAATATGTCTCCCCCTTTCACAAAGAAGGAAAGAAAGGAGAGACCAACTTTCACATTTAGTTATTGTTGTGGTTTAAAGTCAGTTACGCACATGGGAGAAAATTTTCATAGTGAGTCTCCCTCTGGCCCCAGACCCTACAGAAGCAACTAAAATTCTCAATTATCAGTTATCCTTCTGGAAATATGTTATGTATATGCCAGCATGTGTATGTGTATATGTCCCTTTCCAAATTAAAATGATAATGGTAAAATGTAAATGTCCCTTTTCAAAATTAAAATGGTAATGTACTAAACAACATTTTTCATTTAATTATATATTTTTAGTATTCTTCCAAAAAGAGAATAAATTTTGATTTATAATTAAATTTACAAGATATATAATTTTAAAGGCTATATAGTATTCCTTTTATGTATGCACTGTAATTTATTTAACCAGTGTGCTCAATGATAAGCATATAGTTTTTTCACTCTTTTGCTGATATAAACAAATGACGCAGTGTGTACATATATATGTACACATATATATGTGTACATATATATGTGTACATATTTATGTGTACATATATATGTACACATATATATACTTGCACACACATGTAGGCATCCCTGTGTGTGAAATTTCAGGACTCAAGGGTATATACACTATTTATTTCTGATGTATTTTTTTCCCTCCCAAGAGGTTGTATGAATGTACATTCCCACCCACAATTCATGAGAGTGTCTTTCCCCCACATTGTTGCCAACATAGTGTATTCTCAAAATCTGAGACTAGCATTTCTTAAATGCATACTCTGTTCTCATACTTGGCATGGGTTCTCTGATTTGAGGTAAGTGTATTCACAGAAGCGGAAACTGGGCCTCATGGAGATCAAGGAACTTTCCCAAGGTCTTTGTGACATTAGTCTCCAATCTTCCTTCTTCACCACATTGACTACCATCCCCCACTAGGCTCACTGCTGACAATCCCGTGCAGGAAAATTGTAAAGTTCCCCACAGAGCCGAGAAGTTTAGGATACATGAATATCATCTTTTGCTCCACCATATATTTTTTTTGCTTTATTTCCAGAAGTTTTGCTCATTCAGTGCTGCCCAGTGATCATTTAGTCAGCCTGACTACCCTCTTAATAATTTCTGATACTGATATAAAACCTGCCTAAACACAAATATAACTGTGGGTAACTGTGGGCCCAGCCCAGTTCACAATTACTTTCTTGATGATCCGGTTTCCAGGGACATTTTGTGATGTCAAAGCAGGGACCACCTATATCCCAGAATAAGCTTGACTGGTTTGTAAATGAAGAAGTAAAAACAAATTGTTGTCCTTTTTGAAGAATAACCCTCACGTGTAAGTCTATCTCAGATCAAAAGCATTAAGTCTCTTCCCTTCTGTCTTCCTTTATGTCTACTCTCACATGCATTCCCTCTGAGTGGCAGAGAGAATATGCTGTGAGACGTTGCCAATTACGGTCACACTCGGGTAGCAGATGGTTAGGGGTTGGTTAAACCTTTAAGGAAACTGCCTTAGGAGAAAATGAAATAAAAGCAAAGATTACTATGAAAAAACGTAGACGTTGCCAGCTAGGAGGAGGAGAAAGAAGGAGGGAGCGGGGAGGAGTGGAAGGGAGGGAGGGGGGAGACACTGCGAGGAAGAGAGACCGGCGGAAATAAACCGTGCACTTAGAACAGCGGGAAGGGAGGCTTGGAAGCGTGGTTTTCCGGCTTTAAATGCCTGCTTGGCGTCTTGCTGGTGCGCCAGTGTTCCGTGAGGATGTGGGCGGAGGGCGAGTCTGAGGGGCTCCAAACATTGGGAATAGTGGTGGTCGTGTGGTCCTCTCTGAAACTTTTGCACTACCTCGGGGTGATTGACTTGTCAGACGGTAAGCAAACCCTCGAGCTTGCCGTTTTTTATATGAATGTGTTTTTCAGCTTAGGTTGTTGTGAGAGTAGTTTAGAATATGCATGGAAAGTAGCGCGCGGAGACCCGAGAGATTTGAAAAAGCCCGGCTAAATCAGAGCTGTATTGATTCCGGCCTTTCTCCAAGCTCCCCGAGTGATGCGCTGTCCGTGGTGCTGAAACGTGGCGCCTGGAGAGTGATGGGGGAGCGGCAGGGGAATTAGGATCTTGTGTTCTCACTCATATGCATGTGAGTCTTGGTGGATTACTAGCTGTGTGAGACTAGCAGAATACATCAAAATCCTCTCTCAAATTGTCTGATAACTATATTGTTGGTAGAAGCCAATGACTGTCAAAAGTCATTGTATTGATTAACTTTAACAAGTAGTTGGGAAGATTATGGTGGTAAAAGATTTTGTAAAATGCTAATCACAATGCCCAGCAGCTAGAAGACATTAAACAAGTAGCAGTTTCTTTCCCCAGCCCTTAACCCTCAACCCGCATAAGAACCTTTACTCTAAAACTACCTAATCAGCCATGACTTTAACTCCATTCTTTAGTGAGAATATAGTTAAAAATTCAGGTTAACCATGTTGTTTAATGTTTATTACTAGAAAGTTAGTGGTTTGGTCCCCAAAGTTAAAGGAGCTCAAGAAATAAAGAATATTTTCTTCCTCTTCATGGGACTGTTCCAAATAGAACATAGTTTTTCTATATAATTCTTATCACATAAAATTAGGACCCAGGAAAGATTCCAATTTTGATGAGCAATGCATTAAACAAGACCAGCCTCCAACAATTATATTCATATTCGATGTATATACTTCCATAACTGCATGGTGTAGACAGAATTCCTCTTCCAAGAGGTAGTATCACATGCATAATAATGAAATATGTTTGTAGACAAAGGACTAGCTAAAGTACCAATCAAAGCTGAGGTAGGCCAGAGACTGAAGGACAGATGATGTGGTTGGATGAACTCTGGACTATCAGTTACAAGACCTGGTTTCTATCAATAATCTGTCTCTGTTTAACCTTGTTCAAATCATTGTTTTACTTGGATCTCAGTTTCCTATGGCAATATTGATGATTTTCAATCTCTGCTTCATGGAATTCTGGAGTAACCAAAGATTTCTTTTATTTGGTTTTGAGCAAGGGGTGGTAAGGCAGACTCTGAGCCCTTCATTCCTGCTTCCACAAAACCAGCTCCACTTTATCTGTTCTATATGTTAGCCCTATGTAAGAACTTTTAAAGCTTCAGCTAAAATTTAGTGAGTCTAGGATTCTACAAGTCTATGATTGTGTTTCTCTGAGATTTTGAAAGCTGAAACATATTCAGAAAACTTTTTTCTTTCTTAAAAACCACCTGAAATCTAACAATCGGGAAGAATAGTTCTGTATGCAAATAGAGACTCTTCCTGTCCCTCAGTCCCTTATATGTGCTCTTCTAAAACTCCAAATTCAGCTTGCCAGTCATAACAATTGAGCAAAGTCTCTGTTCTCCACCAGATCCCAAGAGAATGTGTCCCATCCCTTTTCAGAGCTTCAGAGCAGAAACCCACCGAGATTACAAATTAATGCAAGAGCTGCCTACTTCCTTATAAGGCTAATGGTGCAGTGGAAATATTACCCTGTTCTTCCTTTCTATATCCAGAGGTGACCATCTCCCTTCCCCTGCTTTAACTTCTCAAGGTTACAGCTTTTGGTTTTATTACCACAGAAGATATCAGTTATTCATCTAATGTTATGTTAATGAGGGGATTAAGGTGAAAAGTAGAGAACATATGTTTAAGACTGCCTCCAGGAACTCAGGTGAAGGAAGGGATTAATATTCTGCATCTACAATGTCCCAGGTGTAGTGCCAGGTGCTTTTATATACGTGAGCTAATGTAACCCTCAAAATAACACTCTAAGGGAAAAAATTTAATAACTCTTGGAAGTTGATATCATTGTTCCTTTTATATAAGGAAGAAGACAGTTTTAGAGAAGTTACATAAAATTTCCAATGATACAGCAACAGCAACAAGCAGGTATTGGTCTCTAAAATTTCATCTTCTGTCCTGGACACCTAGTACCTCAACAGGTAAGCCCCCTCCAGATGAAGTCTGTGGTCTGTCATTAAGTCTATACCACACATATGCTCCTATGCTAGAGCCTTCACCATGTGGCCCAAAACACCATTTTTAATGTGTGTGTGACATGGGAAACTATTCGCTCACTTATTATTAAGAGGAGAAGACCTCCTCCTACTGGAGGAACCAACAGGATGCAGTCAGTTTAAAGAGAGCAGTGGAACATCTCTAAAGAACCCATCAGTAGTCTTTCTTAGTCCCTTGGTCTTGTTCTTATTTTATTTTTCAGTAGTAATTTTGAAGTAGCATAGATATTAGGCCTGGGGTCAAAATAGCTCGGTTCGAATCCTGGATGTGCCATTTATCAGTTCTGTGACCCTGGGCAAGTTTCTCTTCTCCAGGTTTCACTTTCCTCATTTGTAAAAACAGAGAAATGAGAATGATGGTTGTATTAATTTCCTGTAACAAATTATTTCAAAGTGGATGGCTCAAAACAATAGTAATATATTCTCTCGCAGTTCTGGAGGCTAGAAGTCCAAAAGCAAGGTGTTGGCAGGGCCATGCTTCCTCCCAAGCCTCTGGAAGAGAATCTTTCCTTGCCTCTTCCAACTTCTGGTAGCTGCAGGTCTTCTTTGGTTTGTGGCAGCATCACTTCAGTCTCTATCTCCATTTTCACATGGCCATCTTCTCTCTGTGTCTCTGTTTTCACATGGTATTTTCCTCTTCTTATAAGAACACCAGTCATATTGTATTAGAGCCTTAATGACCTCATCTTAACTTGATTACAAATGCAAAGACTAAAAGTGGGTTCTCCTGCTACCATATCTGATATCTGTCTAAATATAGGGTTAGTTTGCCGTCTCTGACCATAACTTATTCATGAAACCAGGAATGTCACAAGCTACACAAGAACAACAGACCAAAAAACATAGCAATAATAACTTGGTAAACTTGGGGAAACCATGAGAATCCAGGTGTGTTTATTGGGGCCTTTAGAAAGTCCATTTTCTATGCATTCTAAATTGTATGAAACATGTAGTATTACTCTGGAGATTTGCTGGATCCACTTGATGGCAAAAGATTTGAAATATGGTTCATATGACGCCAACTACCCACACATATCCAACCTTAACCATTTGTTATGGACTGTTTAGTATTTTATAGCTTAAGAAAACATTGCCCATGTAATGTTTGACTTGGACAACAAAGAAATCCTGTGAGATATAAAAATCCTATATTATCATTGAACTAATTTTATAGTGTTAAAAAAACTGAGGTCGTGGGGCTTCGATTTCAAGGCCACATGACTAGGAAGTAACAATTTCACGACTCAACTCAAGCCTTCTGAGTCCCACTCCAGAGCACTTTTTATTGTCCAAACGCAGCGAAACTTGCCCTTAAACTGTGCCTGGAGCATTGGGAATATCACCACTTCTATTCTTCATATAGTTGTATTATTCCCTTTGGTAAAGGGCTTATAACCTAATAAAGTTGGGTTGTAGTGGGCTGAACCATGGGCACCCAAAGATATTAGGTTCTGATCCCTGGAAACGATGTCACCTTATAAGGAAAAAGGTTATTTGCAAGTATGATTAAGGATCTTGAGGAAATTACCCTGAATTATCTTGGTGGGTCCTATATGCCATCATAAGTATCATAAAAGAGAGGCAGAGATTAGACACAGACAGAAGAGGAGAAGTTGATGTGAAGATGGAGGCAAGGATTGAAGTGATGTGGCCACCAGAAGCTGGAAGAGGCAAGGGCTTGGATTCTCCCCTAGAGCCTTTAAAAAGAGCATGATCTTGCTGATAAATGTGTGTGTGTGTGTGTGTGTGTGTGTGTGTGTGTGTATCTCCAGGGTTCATATACCCTCCTACCACTGAATAAACAGAAATAGCTCAAGTGGATTACTCCTCTACAACCTTAACCCCAACCTCTTTCTTTTCTCTTTTTCATCTTTCTTTCTTTTTTTTTTAAATTGAAGTATAGTTGATTTACAATATTATATTAGTTTCAGGTGTACAACATAGTGATTCAGTATTTTTACAGGTTATACTCCATTAAATGTTATTACAAGATAATGGCTGTAATTCCCTGTGCTATGCAATATATTCTTGTTGCTGCTTTTTCCTCTTTCTACCTCCAGATTTGGTTTGTTGTTTTTAATTCTTCTGTGGATATAATTATACTTTTTTTTTTTTTTTTTTTTTTTTTTTTTTTTTTTTTTTTTTGGTGTCACGCGGGCCCTTCCT
>NC_041215.1:2366040-2375452 GCF_002837175.3 Physeter macrocephalus
TACTCTGAATTCTTTTTCAGGTAGACTGCCTATTTCCTCTTCATTTGTTTGGTCTGTTGGGTTTTTGCCTTGTTCCTTCATCTGCTGTGTGTTTCTCTGTCTTCTCATTTTGCTTAACTTACTGGGTTTGGGGTCTCCTTTCACAGGCTGCAGGTTTGTAGTTCCTGTTGTTTTTGGTGTCTGCCCCCAGTGGCTAAGGTTGGTTCAGTGGGTTGTGTAGGCTTCCTGGTGGAGGGGACCAGTGCCTGTGTTTTGGTGGATGAGGCTGGATCTTGTCTTTCTTGTGTGCAGGACTGCGTCTTGTGGTGTGTTTTGGGGTGTCTGTGACCTTATTATGATTTTAGGCAGCCTCTCTGCTAATGGGTGGGGTTGTGTTCCTGTCTTGCTAGTTGTTTGGCATAGGGTGTCCAGCAATGGAGCGTGCTGGTCATTGAGTGGAGCTGTGTCTTAGCGTTGAGGTGGAGATCTCTGGGAGAGCTTTCGCCGTTTGATGTTATGTGGAACTGGGAGGTCTCTGGTGGACCAATGTCCTGAACTCAGCTCTCCCACCTCAGAGGCACAGGCCTGACACCCAGCTGGGGCACCAAGACCGTGTCAGCCACACAGCTGGTGTGGGGACCCGAGGGCGTACCAGGCTTTGGCCGGCAGGGTCCAACCAGAGCGCAGCGGCAGGGTGGCCAGGGCGGGGCCACGGTCGGTCGGCCTAGGGCGTCGTGCTGCCCTCCGCTCGGGCTCTGGGGGGGCTCAGTGACCGCGGAGGGAAGAGACGCCAAGCAGGGAGTTAGGGCTGCACGGGGACCTGGGCTCCATGCCGGGTGGCAGGGGCGGGGTCCCTGGGCCCTCAGTCACTCCCGGGAGAGAGGTGGTGGCTCAGGAGAAAGGGACGGAGCGGGAGGGAGGAAGCGGGGCACAACCGGGCAGCCGGGGACTGCGGCTCCACTGCGAGCTTCCACCTTCTCTGAAATCTCACTTTTTAAAACAATGCTTTACAATACAGATAAAGTGAAAGTGCCTGTAGCTGGCCCTGACATCCCAATCCCCACTTTTATTCCCAAGTACTATCGTGACACCAGTGCCCAGAAGCTAAAGATAATGATGCAGATTCCTGGGTACTCACAGAGAAGGATCACAACCTGATTTTTATATTAAGAAAAGTGAAGGTAAATTCCTTTAAGGAATAAAGTTCTCCTGCTTAAAAAGTCCATAATATTTTCAACTACAGAGAGAAAGGAGAAGAGGAGAAATAAGATAGGAAGGTGAGAGGTAGAAACAAAGAGGGGAGAGGAGAGAGAAATGGTCAGAAGAGGCAGGGAAGTAAGAGGTGAAGAGGTGGGAGTGAGTGAGGAAGGAGGGAGGGAGGGGGGCAATAACAGGAAGGAGATTTAGCCAGTTTTGAGGCAAGCACTTGATTCTCTGTGGTTCACTTGGGTGTCCAGTAACTTACATTCTATCATCAGAAGCCTTGAGAAGTCTGCTTAGCTAGTTAACAGTTTACCAACTACTCTTTGTGCTTCAATCTCTAGAGATTCTACTCTGCAAAAGAAAGTCACAGCAACCCACTTTGCACTTGACCTGTGGCCAGAACACCATCACCCCCAGACAAAATCAGTCCCAGGGAGGAACCCAGCCTTTGTATCCAAGGTCCATAAACCTGACTGTAAAAAACAGTCTGTCTGATTACCTCGTTAGGCATCTCTCAGGCTGGGCATTTGAGGTTTTCCAAAATAAAGAGTTCAGTGTCACCCACATAGTCACTTGTTTAGTATATTCAACATAGTACTTCATTGATACAATGCCCTTGAAATAAGTAAGCACAGCAGTATTGTTCCTTTATTTCCCTCAAGGCAACATTTAAGGATTAAAAAGTCAAATCTGTCCATAGATTCCTCCTCTCTGCCTTCACCTTCCCTCTCCATGCCTCTGGTCTTCTCTCTGTCCAGCCCCAGGACCCCAAATCTCTCTCATGCTACTCACAGCCTTCTACTGTGATGCCCACTTGGGCTGGTCTTTCCATTCATTCTCTCCCTGACTTCCCTGTTTCTAATCCATTTCCATCGAAATTCATCTAGACAGTGTTCCATTCCTCTGCGCCCTAACTGATCTCGAATCACTCTTGAAAAACGGATCGCTGCTTAGACAGTTGTTTTGTCAGTGAATTTCTATGGGAAGAACCCAAGTACAATCTTTTTTTTTAAATTATGGTACTAACATAGTCCAGTGGGCCCTCTATATCTGTGGGTTCCACATAGGAAGATTCAACCAACTGCAGATAGAACATATTTGAAAAAAATTCCAGAAAATTCCAAAAAGCAAAACTTGAATTTGTTGCTCTTGAGCAAGTATTTGCATAGCATTTACATTGCATTAGGTATTATAAGTAATCTAGAGGTGATTTAAAGTGTACAGGAGAAGGTATATAGGTTATATGCAAATACTATGCCATTTTACTATATAAGGGACTTGAGAATTTGTGGGTTTGGGTATCTATTGCAGGTGGGTTGGCCTGGAACCAGTCTCCCCATGGACACTGAGGGACAGCTGTCTACTGGCTTTAGACCGTTAGCTGCTTTCACATTTGCTTATTTTAAAAACTAGAAAGATGATTGGTGTGACTTGTCTCCTCAGGAGTCACTAAGCTCTACCTCCTAAGGGAATCAACTTTAAGAGGATAGTTGGTTCTAACACCAAGAAGAAACATTTGTTAAATGGATGAACAAATGAACACATGTCTTTATCCCATAAGCAAAGAAAAGACTTGGGGAGGGGCTCACTCATGAAAACAGTGACTATGTCTGTCCTATTCACCATACCTTCCTTCGGCCCAACACAGCGCCCAGTACACAGGATGCTCAAGAAGTGTTGAATGAATGAACAAATGACTAATGGATGACGGACCCAGAGATTTATCTCCAAAACTGCCTCACACCTTGAAATGCATTTGGCAGCCCAGACAGAGGCTTCCAACTTCACAGCAAAGACCCCATATCCCACACCATACACAGTTACTTCTAGCTCATCTCTTATGGGCCTTCATTTTCCTCCAAAGCCTGGCTCCTGCTCCAAACGTCTCTGTTACCTTCCTAATATACATCCTAAATATTGACAGAAGTGTGCTATTTATTCCCCCTCTAGCCCACCCTGGGGTAATCCCCTCATATTTTAGAGAATATTCTAAGAATAGAGCAAGTTCTCCTACTTGACAACTCGATACTCAGTAAAAGCTGATGAATGAATGGATTTAATGCACAAATTATTCACACCAAAGGATTTAGAATCCTTTCAAGCCCAATCCTGGGGCGTACTCATTGCCATTGTTTACATGGTTAAGAAAAGAGCCCCTGGCAGCATGTCAAGAGACTTGGACTTCAGCCTCAGCCCTTCCCTCGGGCACATCAGTGTCCCTCACTGAGCTCATCCTAGCCAACTGTAAAATGAGCAGGTTGAATTAGATCACTAGTTTCCAAACGATGAATTGCAAAATCTGAAGGACCACCCTATGGGATTTGAAGAAGGAAAACAACATTCTTCTGATCTCTCACTTTAACTCTAGCATCTGATTGCTTTCATCTCTTTTACATACTTAGCTGCCAAGCAAAATTTCCTTTGATTAAAGAATTCTTTGCCTTTATGGGAGTTTAAAACCCACTGGATGATCTAACTAAGGTCTATCCAACCTTGAAGTTTTAATGATCCCATGATTCCACTTTATGTAAGAAGACCCACATACTTGCTTTCAAGGTAGACAGAAGGGATGTGATCCAGCCAGGGCCACAGCGTTTCTCTACAGCACCATCACTATGACGACCAACCATCAGTTAGGATGCTTTATGGGTGCACTGGGCCCCAGCCATAACCCCTAGAACACTGGAACCAGCAGCAGCCATAAATAAAACACAGAACTAATGAGTGATATATCTGTTCCCATGGCTGCTAGAGTGTCAATAAGTTGAGAGAGTTTTGCAAAAGCCAAGGTGAGATCACCAAGCTTCTGGTACCAAAAAGGTATACTTCATAGAATGTTTAGCTGGACAACACCCTAAAGAGCATGAAAATGATCTGGTGTCATGGAAATAACCCTCAAGCTAGAGTCAGAGGCCAGAATTTAAACCCCAGCTCTACCATTTGCTGACTAACCACTTTGGGCAAGCTACTTAACTCCCAATCTGTAAAATGGGGTAATATAACCCACCTTGCAGGACATTAGGAGAATTAATTGAAATGAATTGTATGAAAGCATTTAGCTCAATGCTAACAATTTAAGGGCCCAAGGGGAGGAAGTGACTTGCCCAAGGTCACTTCCTCAAGGTCACACAACAATGCCATTATTGTCATGTTGCCTACAACTCAGCATTGCTGTGGTCTGCGAGGCTTCTGGTACCCAGGAAGCCAGCAGGGCCCCCTGAGCCTTCTGCCTCAGTTCCCAGCACTTCAGGGGTGCAGTCCTGGAGGAGGCACTGAGATACCACCCCAGAGCCTCACTCTCAGGAATTCAATATAGAAGGCACATTAAGACCTGTTTACATGGAAGTGCTGTTTGTAGTTATTGTTCCTATGGGATATTCCCCCACTGCTTCCTCCAATCCTGTTTTAAAATGCTCAGCTAATAGAGTTTTCTTGGCTCCCCTGGGGAGATATTCACAGATGCTAATAGAGACATAATTCAAAAATTGCTTGATATACATGCCCTCAATTTTCCCCAAGAACGACCTAAGTAAAGATCCCCAAACATGTAATGCACGCATTGGCCAGATGCGATTAAACATGCATGGTATTAAATGTATGGGCTGCTGTTCAGCCAGGTCTGCATTAAGCTGCAGCAGTGATGGCTTTATCCTAAGATCCCACAGAAGCCAAGTGCAACAGAAAAGATGTGGGCTGCTAGATGGGAGCCTTGGAGGACCCCTGCTCTCGAGTCTCCAGTCCTTTTCAGACAAGACATGGAGGCTTCAAAAAAAAACCCCTCCAGGTCTGGAGAAGCAAAGAGTCAATGCTGAACAGCTCCAGGAATAACCACTTCCATCTCTCAATGTGTAAAGAGAGAGGAGGAGAAGGAGAAGGAAGGCAGAAAGCAGCTGGGTGCAACATTACAACATTGCAACATTCTGTTGCAACATTGTGTAAGCAATATTACCTCATAGAAAGAGAGATCCAGCTCCACATCCCAGCGCAGGCACTTACTCTCTGTGGGACACTGGGAGAGTCACTTAAGCTTTCTGAGACTTCGCATGAACAATGGCAAACTGGGGATACTAATATTACTTCCCACGATTGATGGGAAGATAAAAGGAGATTAACAAATGTGAAAGTACTTAGCATATCCTTACATATAGTAGGAATTCATTAACTTACAGAGTAGGAGTTCATTAAACTTCTTTTATATAAGTCTTCTCGTCCCTAAAATCTGAATATGGAGAGCGTGGACATGCTTACATGTTAAAAAAAAGAAATAAATGTTGAGCAAATCCTAAATATACTAAAATTAGATTAAAAGAAGTAAACTAGGACCAATTAAAAGAAATTTGACTTACCAAAGCCAATAAACTTAATGAAACTTGGTATCTCAAGAGGAAATTAATATAAATTGAAAATAGCATAGGTTCAAGGTGACTTTAGAGAAGTTTCTGGAGACTAGATCCATAATTGATTAATAACTAAAAATATAGAGAGAACTGCCCAAGGCTAGAAAAGTAGAAATCCAGTGCCCCATCCCCCCACCCTCTCTTTTCACTGCAGAAGGAATTAAAACCCAGAGAATGGAAATGCCCAGCCCAGCAGAGAACACTGAATCAGGGGTTGAGGGATGTGGTTCAGTGTTCTTTGCCCTGAAGAACCTCCCAGGGCTCAGGCCAGCCCTGCTACATGTTGTCCCTTAAAGATGGCGCCAGGTTGACTCCCAGGCAGGGTGACCCAGAGCTCAGTTCACCATGCCACCTCCTCACACAGGCATAGGCAGGAGGGGAAAGGAAAGGAGCCACACCTCCTGCACATCTACTATGTGCTGTGTCCTGGGTATCCACCTCATCCTTGGGAAGACCCTGAGAAGGAGTCTTTAACACACACAAGGAAACGCCATTGGGCATGCGACCTAACTGCAGGAGCAACATGTCTAGTGTGTGACAGGTATGGAATCAAGCCACACTCCCTGGGGGCAGCATCCAGCTCTTCACTTCTCCAGCTTTACAGATGGAAACATCTGAACACAGAAGGCTCTCAGACCTGATTTGAATTGACGTGACTGAGCTTCAAATCAAACTATAAATACTGAGATTTTACAATTACCTAAAGCATTTGAAAGACCCATAAATTTTTCTGTCATCACATAACGAGAGCTGCCCTCATGGCTGCAGCAGGCATGTTGTGGCTTTTGCTTGGAGGAGGGGTTAGCAAGCAGAAAGGGGGTTAGAAAGGGCAGATGGCTGGGAGGAGAGAAGCAGCAAGAGGCAGGCTGGAGACAGTTCTGTCCTAATGGTTTTCACCCTCATCCCTGCAGCTCTTGGATGGTGCCTTTGCAGGAACCGTGGCTGGTGCCTTTGCAGGAACCGTGGCTGGAAGCACCCCAGTCCACTCCTGAGGAGAACCTCAAGCTCTTGGGGCAAATCTAGCACAAATGAGAATCCCAGCCTGGCCCTTCCAGGATGACAGATGCTCTTGCTTCCAGATGGGGAAAAGGCTGAAGTGCTCTCAGCCAGAGATCTCAATTTATCTTCAGGACAATTAATTTTAATTGGAAACCTTACCTCGTTGCTGCCCACTTTTTCAGAAATAATTAGAATGCTAATCTGTAAGAAATATGTCCATTAAAAATAAATTAATAATATATAATACATTTTGGATTATAATTTTGAATAATTTTTTCAAAATTTAAGATGGCCATCCCATCTTAAAGTAAAAATTCATTTTTTTTTTTTTTTCCTAAAGCGGGCCTCTCCCTGTTGTGGCCTCTCCCGCTGCGGAGCACAGGCTCTGGACGCGCAGGCCCAGCGGCCATGGCTCACGGGCCCAGCCGCTCCGCGGCATGTGGGATCCTCCCGGACCGGGGCACGAACCCACGTCCCCTGCATCGGCAGGCGGACTCCCAACCACCGCGCCACCAGGGAAGCCCAAAATTCATATATTTTTAATAAGCCTGAGACATGTTTCCCAATGAACCACAGATGGCTCATTTTTATTACCCTATAAAGAGACATTATGGGTAAATGTTTTTTTAAGAAGGGCGAACAGAACCTGAGAGGTGCTCTCTCTTGGAGGTCTCCAAGCACCTTCTCAGCATCAGGACTCCGTCCTGTCGTCATAGAGGCTGAGATGGGGAGATGGCCTCCATCACCCACTAAGACACATGATCCCCAGACCTTCATCCCTGATCAGCTAGAAGCAATGTGGCAACATCAAAAATAAACTTCTGGTTACCGGGGGGTAAGGGGGGCAGGGATACATTGGAAGATTGGGATTGACACATATACAGTACCATATATTAAATAGATAACTAATAAGGACCTACTGCATAGCACAGGGAACTCTATTCAGCACTCTATAGTGGCCTATATGGGAAAAGAATCTAAAAAAGAGTGATATATGTATATGTATAACTGATACACTTTGTTGTACAGCAGAAAGTACCACAACATTGTAAATCAAGTATACTCCAATAAAAATGTAAAAACAGACATAGTTCAGATTCCAACTCTGTCACTTGATGACTAATAACCAAGCCCTAATGACCTAGAAAATGAGTATTTATAAAATAATCCTCATGAGGTTATTTAAGGAGTATACAATGCAGGGTACGAAATGCACTGAACATAGTAACTTGCAGTGAGGGGCTCTCTTTAATGTTCTTTCCTCTTTTCTCAACATCCAGAATCATGAGGCACATATGAGGTTGTTGCATATATGTGCCTATGCAGATAACCTGGCATTGTTACTATAAGGAGAATAGGTATGTTCTGTCCATTTGACAAAAATCCATAAACGCTTCCACAAAAAGCTGTTGAATTTAGAGAACAAATAGTTCTGAACTAACCTAAGAAGATGAAATGTGTAGAACACAGGGTGGTAACTAGCTGTTCTCCCAGCGCTGATCATTAGGTTATTGACTTACAAACCAAAGGTAAGTCAGCATTAATCAAACCCAGCCTCTGTAACAGCCCCTTGCTGGGGCCAGGGGTACAGAGAGAAATGTGACAGCTCTTTCCCAGCCTTCCGCACTGCACAGCACAGTTCCACCATCCATCCAATTGTTCAAGCCTGGAAGGTCTTCCTTGTCACCCCCCATCCTTTTCCCTCACACGCCTGTCCACTACATCAGCAAGTCTGGTGGATTCTCTCTGCCAGAGAGATTCAAAATCTCCTTCTCATGGGTCTCCACTCCCCAAGGATAACCGCTGTCCTGACTTGTAATAGCCTAGATTAGTTTTACTTGGTTTTGCACTCTGTTCATCCATATTGTTAGATGCTGCTGTAGTTAATTTATTCATATCACTGTGTAGCAGCATTTCATTGCTTGACCATGCTAACAATTTGTTGTTTATTTTACTGTTGATGGATACTTGGGTGAGTTCCTGGTTTGGGGCAGTTTTTAAACACAATTTTTAAAGGTTACACTCCATTTACAGCTATTACAAAATATTGACTATATTCCCCATGTTGTACAATACATCCTTGTAGCCTATCTTATACCCAATAGTGTATACCTCCCTACTCCTTCACCCCTATATTGCCCGCTCCCCCCTCCTCACTGGTAACCACTAGTTCTTTATATCTGTGAGTCTACTTTTTTGTTGTATTCACTAGTTCGTTGTCTTTTTAGATTCCACGTATATGTGATATCATAAAGCATCTGTCTTTTTCTGTCTGACTTATTTCACTTAATATAATGCCCTCCGAGTCCATCCATGTTGGTGCAAATGGCAAAATTTCATTCTGTCTCATGGCTGAGTAGTATTCCATTGTGTGTGTGTGTGTGTGTGTGTGTGTGTGTGTGTGTGTACATATATATATATCAACCACATCTTCTTGGTCCATTCATCTGTGATGGACACTTCGGTTGCTTTCATATTTTGGCAAATGTAAATAATGCTGCTATGAACAGTGGGGTACATGTATCTTTTCGAATTAGTATTTTTTTTTTTCAGATATATACCCAGGAGTGGAATTGTTGAGTCATGGCAGTTCTACTTTTAGCTTTTTAAGAAACCTTCATACTGTTTTCCACAGTGGCTGCACCAATTTACATTCCCACCAGCAGTGTAGGAGGGATCCCTTTTCTCCACATCCTTGCCAACATTTATTATTTGTGTTCTTTTTGATGACAGCCATGCTGACAGGTGTGAGGTGATATCTCATTGTGCTTTTGATTTGCATTTCCCTGATGACTAGTGATGCTGAGCATCTTTTCATGTGCCTGTTGGCCATC